>NW_008655247.1:0-52818 GCF_000695815.1 Acanthisitta chloris | reverse complement strand
GCTGGCTGTCTGATTTCCAACTGTACAAGGAGCCCTTGCCTCTGGAGTCCTTGTCAATATACACATTGTCAGTTCTTCCAGTATGAAGTCTCAGGCTTTTCAGTTTGTTCATCCCCTCCACTTCAGAAAGCAGGCAGAAGGTGTCAATGCCAGAGGTCATTAGAAGCAGGGGCACCTCAGCATTAGTTTAGAAATGAATTTATAGAAGCAAGGAAATGTCTAAGCTATCTATGAATTGGATTCCCCACCTGGTTTTCAGCAGCTCGCTCTCAGCACAGTGGAACACATATGGCATGAGCAGCGGTTTCTCTTCACTGTGCGAGTCCCAATCATTTGTAAACATGTTATTGTCTCTCCTGAGTTCTGACACAAAGGAATTTGAAATTTGATATATGCCTACTCTGTATGACACCCTCCAATGGCAGTTCCTGAAGCCATTGGCTCTTGCTGTCATGTGAGCAGCAAAAATCATGCCATTGCCCAGACTGGCCAATTGTCCTGCCACTGATCCTGCCTGCCACCAGCTACCAAACACTGACACATCACTCATCTTGATTTACATAGTGTTGTCCTACTGCTGCTAGCTAAATTAATCTAAGAATACTTATACTATGGAGTTGCACAACTGAAGGATGGGGGCATCCACTATATTCTCATGCCTTTTCTTCCCTGCTGCTCTTCTCCTTTACACTAAGCCCATTCTGGAAACCAAGACAGGAGGATTGCTCTGGCCCTTTTCCCCATGCCTGCTAGGCTTTGATTTGGGATGAGGAAAGAGCAATTAGCAGCCTAGAAACTGAGCTCTAGGGTTTGGTCTTATAATGGAAATGATACCTCCACTCTGTGGAGTAACTTCAGACTGTTGAAACATATTCTATATTTATAGCCATTCTTATCTGGTGTCTTGTTCGCATCAGAGGATCTACTACATTTTACAGGTACCAATGCTGCAACAACTTAAGTAAACTCTACCTGGAATCTCTTCCCCTCATGCACCAGCAATTTTGTGTTTCAAATATTAAAGCAGTAATAATCATGCACCAGCAATTTTGTGTTTCAAAAATTAAAGCAGTAATTTTTTTTCCTGTTAAGGAAAGTGAGGCAAAAATGAAGGAAAGTGACATGTCATATAGGAAGAATGAGTTGAAAAGACAGGAATAGAATATAGCCACATGGATAGTCCCAACTTTGCACTCTGTGAGAATGGGCAATAATATGAAGTTTAAACACCAAGCAGAGAATAAACATGTTCCTCTTACAGTCAGGTTAATGTTCTCTCTGCTTTTAATGTGAAACTCACTCTGCCTCGATAGAGGGCAACAAGAAATCAATGAAAATGAATGGAAACATCTCATGTTGTATCAAATAAAGGTCTATGAAAAGAAAAATAAGACTTTAGGCATCTTGTTCCTTTGGGTATGGATTGACATAAACCAGCCATTCCCCATACCTTTCAAAAGCAACATTTACTACTTGGCTTCATAAAAAATGTAGTATTTCCATCTTTCATTAGCCATATCCTCAATCATACAAAGAAACAGAGTGAATGAACAAGCAAGCACCCTGTGCATGTGACTCTGGGTTGAGACTGCTATTTTCCAAAATAGACCAAAATTCAAATCAGCACAGATTTCAGACAATTAGAGTGGAAACTAATTCTGTGAACTTGTCTGAAACACAGGTGTAGTTGTGTCCAGGAAATCAGCGAAATAGTTGGCAGGTAGTTTTCACAGCTAACAAATCCAGACAGATCTCTGCAGAACTAATGACTGTGAGTATTGGGCAAAAGTTTACAAATGCACCCTACTGTCCTTTGGCACTCTTACAAGTAAAACATGAAAATTATTTTCTACTTGCATATCAAACTAAGATTACTAACCTCGATTAGTTCTGCTATGAGTGTAGCTGTGCCAGAGTTCTGTCAGTTACTTCAAAGTCTTAAAAATAGTCTTTTGAGGAGAGGGGTCACATAATTTTGTGACAAGCAAATCCAACAGGTTCTGTAAAAGAGATACTCAATACTCATAAAATTTGCTACTAACTTGTTCATTATTTTAAGTAGATAGCTTATTAGGCAGATCTGGGAATTTGATCCTGGCGACTAAACTACCAATGGAATGGGTTGCTAACATCAGCCTTCAAGAAGGTGATAGGAATTACTGGATGGAAATGCTGAAATCCAAAGGTTTATCATTAGTTGAACTGTCAGGGGGAGAAAAAAAAAAGAGAAGTCTGACATGTATTTAGCCCACTTCTACCATTTTGTACCACTTCATACTGAATTCAAGGTGGACTGACTTCATCATGCAATGCCTAATTTCATGTGCAGATGGATATATGTGCGTATCATGTTTTTCCTAGGAAGATACCTAGCCCTATACAGCCAAGCTGTCAGTTCATGAGGAGAAAAAAAAAAAAAAGATGCATCGTCTCTTTAAACCATTTCATCATCAATTTTCTTTTGAAAAGAACTGATTTTAATGGGACAGGTATTCGTGCCGAATAAAGAACGGCCACGAGAGGGCACACTCCAAAGGCTTTTTTGCTCCACACAAGGCAGCCTTCCTGCAAACTCTGTTTTTGCCCAACTGGATCCTGAATCCAGGAGATCTTTATGCTTATCTGTAGCTTCTCTGTGTAGAGCTTGTTTCTCTCTTCGAGTTTATTTAAAAGGTTTCACAATCCAGAGATTCACTGGAGTGGAAAAGTGCAAGGAAAAGAATGCAGAAAAGAAATAGGCAAAGGGGGAAAAGATAAACTGATGGATGCTAGAAGTCCTGGAAATCTAGAGAGAAATCAGAAATTATCAATATTAGTTTTTACAACAAACTGAGAAATGTGACCATGAATCATCATCTGTGCTTATTTGCTCACATCTTTTTTTAATGCAGTCTCCTTAGCTTTTAGAAAATGAGCCTATTTTCCCTTGATTTTTTTTTCCCTTTTGGCTCACTGTATCAAAGATTTCAAGTTTAGCAAATGAAAGCAAGTTGCTTCCAGAAGAGGGAAGCTATTCTGTGTTAATATGTTTGATTGTACCAAAATATAAGAATTCAGGGAGGGTGGCTGGTTTAAGAATAATCTGAGAAAACACAGACAAATCTGGGAAGGTAGGAACCAGTTTGGAAAAAGGTACCTGAGAGACAGAAAGTACCATCTCTATGTGTAGTCATGCACAGTTTTGTATGCAAATGCAGTTGGGAATATCTGAATATGCATTTGCCTGTATGTATGTATAAATCCACATATGTCCTTGCATACAGGTATGCCAAGGCAGATACGATTATATGCCTGTGTAGCTGTACCCACATCATTCCTGCATATAAGTATGTGTATTCATGTGTTTTCCTGGGTGCAGGATGTATCTACACTACATACATATAAATGATTCATGCTGAGGATCTCTCATATCTAGATATGTCTATATGGCTATGAAGCAGCAATCTCGTTTAATGCAACAGAGCTTTGCAACATTGATTTAGGATTGAAGCTTAGTCTACTGGAAAAAACTGGAAGTTCTGTTATTCATTTTAGTAGGCTTGGGATTTGGGCCTTAGTGCACACAAATTAAATATTTTAATTAAAACAGACTGGCAGCTTCTGATCCACTTAATTTTAGAATTTGCAACAAATTATTACAAGTATGTACAAAAACACTGTTCTCTCTTTTATTAAAGACAAAGACTTGGTATTGTTTTTACCTTGGAATATATTACTGGTGCAAATGACCCTAAACATTGCCTGAACTATTTTAAGTGTAAATGCAAAAATCAAGTTAAAAAAACTTCAACCAAACAAACACCTTTTTTGTTTCAAAATATTTAAAACCATGTGGGGGAAGGGCTTTCAGTTTGGAAAGAACTCAAGGTTGTGGATGTAAAGTGCTTCTCTCCTAACAAAATAGCAGAGGAGAGTCAAGGTTCACCAGAACTGAATTATTTCACATTCTGAATGACCTTGTCAATGCCTCTTTAGGTTAACTTTTCAAGAAAATGTATTTAAATGAAGTTGCTGCTGCTTTTTTCCCCCCCATGAATGCTTGGGGAATTGTTCCCTTTCCTGATTTTCTTTTTTTTTGGTTTATTTTTCTCTTACAACAAAATCTCATTTTTCTGGCAGCAAAGGGTAGGTGAGCATAATTTGAATGGTATTTGTTAATTGTGTCATAATTTCTCCTCCCTTTGTAAGAGGCAACAGTTAGGGAGCAAGAACGAAAGTATGCAACCTGCATGACCGGTCACATACGACGGGTAATGAATAGTTAGAATAAATCGTTTGCCAGTGATCCATATGCTAAAATGCATTCACAGAAATGGCCACTGTCTAATCATGGTAATAGGACATTTGTAATAATCAGTCTGCCTAGGGGATAATTGCCAGACGATAACAGTGCTAAATTCACTTTATAAATTCTATGCTGCAAACAATTCATCTAACTCCAGTGGTCACTCATTAGTAAACATTTTGAGCAATTATCTCTCAATAACCATGCTATTCTCTTCACTCTCTTTAGAAGAACCTTTCTAGTAACCTATTTTTTTCTGTCTCCTGGGGAACGGAAATGAGAAGTGAAGGGAAGGATGCTTTTGAATGTAATTACAGATTGGCATGCAGTACAAATTCCCCCAAATCTAAACATAGGCAGTAGTAAAGTTAGCAACTAAAAAAGGAAAAAAAAAAAAAAAAAAAGCTTGCTTTGTATGGAAAAACAGTTCACTTACAGTATAATGTAAAAACGGTTCAAAATTAAGCACCAGTGAAGCATAGAAATTTAAAGCGACAGCACCTTCTTGCACAGTGAATATTTTTCTAAAGAAAATTTAAATAATGTGTATTAAGAGAAATTAAGAATAAGTCACATTATAATGTCAGAATGGATAATCACTTTCATTATGAAAAAGACCCCAGCCTTAATAATTTAACAGCATATGGCTTAGAAAAGGAAAAAGTCCTTTTATGTATCTTAGCATTTTATTCATAAGAAGATCCTCTCAACTGTATAGCTTAGACCCTACCTAGTATATTTATATAGCTTGTACTAACAGAGCTCGATCTTGAATCCTGCTGCAATTTGAAAATTAAGGAATTTCAAGTGTGTAGTTAAAGCCAGCCATACTGAGCTCAGAGGAAGAGCACACTGGAGCTGCAGATTCCTGCCATGAGCACAGCACAAACTACCCCATGCAGGACTGCCCCTCCAGTCCCCCTGTACCTGGGCCCTAAAACATTCTGCCAATCTCTCCATGGGCTTCTGCACCATGCCCTTCACCAAGTGCTGCTTGGGAGCAGGTACTGAGTGCAGAGTCCTGTGTGTGAGCACTGAACAGCCCTTTCAGATGTGGAGAGGAGGGTACCTGTGCAGTCCTCCCTCTGCTTGCATGTTCAGGTTTCTCTCCTAAAAACGTGTATGAGCCCTAGTGAAGAGAAAAATAGATATGAGCAAACTTCCATGCTAGGTATACTGATTATACACTTTGTTTCCATTCAGTAACTCCTTCCATTAAAGCTTTTACCATATATGCACTACTTCTTAGGGCTTGTGTTTTTAACCATTTCTCACAGCATTTGCTGTGTCACTCTGCTAGACTGCTAGACTGCTCCCTCAGTGCCATAGGCCTCCTTCTGGAAGGGACGTTGCTCTGCAGTAAAGCAGAGAGGTGGCCTCTCCTAAGTTTTCAGCAAGGGGGATGAGGAAAAGCTATCCAAGGGGCCTCAGAGTAATCCCTTGTCTCCTTTTTCAGCTTCTTTCTGCTATGATAACAGTCCAGGCTGTTGACATTGCTGCTTATATGAGCGTCGAAGTGATGAAGGCATTACCACAGTTGGGTTGTGGGTCTTTCCACAGTAGTCAGATAGGAGGAGCAGGATGATTAGAAATAGAAAAAGACCCTTGCAAATCAGCTGTGGCAGACGTAAAGGCAGAAGGATAAACGAACTGTAATTATGGAAGTGATACCACCCCTAACTTTCAGGAATCTCCTTTTTACCTTCAGTTAGATGAATGATATACCTTTCCAAAGCTTTGATCCTGATCACTAATTCAGACCTATAAGGAAAGACTGCTAAATCCCTAAGCAATATCTGGAGAAAATTAAATACAGCAATTTTTTTGTTGTCAGGCGTTTTGGGTTTTTTGGGGGTGGTTTTTTGTTTGTTTGTTTGTTTTGTCTCGGAACACTTGAAGAATTAATTTTACTGTAGCACTGAATGCTTTGGAAATAAAGATCCTGTTATAAAGTGAATGTGTAACCGTAATAAGCCAGATCCAAAGGTCTCAATTCAGTTTTAGCCCAGGCCAAATTCTAATTTCAAAATGAGCTTGTCTGAGCATAGTGACCTCTTAAAGACTGCAGGATTCATACCATTTGTGCTGTGTGATTGTAACAAACTAGTTGTGAATGTGGAGAGAATTCAGAAAAGCTTCGTTTTTCCCTAATGTGAAAGCATGCTTTTTATCCTCAACTTTGCACCATTCCCAGTCTCCTTCTAAAAAAAAATCTGTGAAAGGGAAAGTGTTTTTTTATCTCTATAAAACCTTTTATTAGCTATGCAGGTTTGAGGACTTGGAATTTTGTTTCATTCACAAATATTAGGCTCAGATATGCTTCCTGCATCTTTTTTCTTTAGAATCTTAATCCATCATTTGTTGTGAAAATGCAACTAACCACATCCAGAGAGGCTGTTATTGCAACCAGCAATGTATAGGGAGGTTGTTATCCCTGTATAAGGGTATGTCTTAGGCTACCTTGCTTAAGCTCACTTCCCTCAAGTGAAGAAAAAGCAAGTACTCAGGTACTGTACCGTACTGTTCAAATATTTTTAGTAATGAGGAAGAATTCAACTTTCACACATAAAGGAGCATTTTAATAGCTAAGAGGGTTCTTGAGGTGTGGTTTCTTTCATGTAATAATTGTCAAAAAGACTGGTTGCATCACTATGCTTCTGGCCAGTGCAAAAGGTAATATCAGTGTTTACTGTTGCAGGTATGTCACTTTGTAACTGTTTCCAGCTCCCACTAGGATGGAAATAGCAGAATGGGAAATACCATGCACCAGCGCTTAACAGCATTAGGTTATTCTGTAACACAGGGCTGCCTGTTTTTTTGGATTAGACGGGCCATACATACTGCTTCTTCCCCTGTTGAGCTGGGTCTGCACACCCCACCTGCTTTCTCCAGAGCATATGACCAGGCCAGTTTCCCTTGTCCATGTCCAGCACAGTTGTTGTGCTCATGCATCAAGCACAGCTGATCTGGACATGCACAGGATCCCTCCTAGTGCCAGAACTGCTGTCTATGCCCAGCTTGGTAACTAAGGAATACAGAATAATTCCCAGTAATACATTTTTATTCCGTATACAAGTCTGTGAGCTCTTGGGAAAGAGAACATCTAGGAAGAAGCTGCTGGTGCCAGAACACCTTCTGCAGCTTGGTCTAAACCAACGTTTTTTCCATCCAAGATTTCCTTGGGTAGAGGCAGCAAGCAGAATGGGTCACCTGCCTTCAGGTTCCCTTGAAGCCCAGGACCCCCTCAGAAAAGGTTTATTGGGACTGTGCTAAGGGAAGGGATAAGCTAAAGTTGGAAGCTTGCTTTAGGAGTCAGGGGGAAAGAAGCCACAGGCTGGCTGGTCCTCACAGGCCTTAGAAGTATCCATTCCATAGAGAACACTTTTTATAACATTCCTATGTACAAGTCAGCCAGCCTTTTGGGCCAGACTTCCTTTGGAGGAATGTCATTGTACACCTCCCCATGCTTTGAAACCCAGTCTGGAGTGAGATTACTGCTTATCACCAGACCTCTGCTCCAACACAGCTGGCAGCTTTGCCATAATTTGGTCTTCAGAATGGAAAAAAAATGGTGTTAGCCGGTATGATCAGATTAACATGTTTATTCAGTCATTATTGAAAAAATCTTGATTAAAAAA
This sequence comes from Acanthisitta chloris, assembly GCF_000695815.1. Classification (NCBI taxonomy): domain Eukaryota; kingdom Metazoa; phylum Chordata; class Aves; order Passeriformes; family Acanthisittidae; genus Acanthisitta; species Acanthisitta chloris. The sequence continues at coordinate 44,895 of NW_008655247.1, read as the reverse complement.
ATAATAGAAAACCGGTAAGTCCATCATGCCTCAGTACTGGTCATCTTGCTTTGTCTTTTCTATAAGCTACTTCCTTTTCTGAGGCACAGTCCTACTAGTTCATGTAGCTCCCTGAGAAATTAACATTACTCAGTTTGGAGACTGGCATCAGCAGTCTGAGAAGTGGTTAACACAAACCATGTGTTTTCCTATATCAGTGACAGTTAAAGTCTACAATTTCACACTCTCACTTAGAAGGAAAACAAAAACAAAACCCTGTGCCCTTTGGCCACTAATTCAGAAATGTCTGTCTCTTTGACCTGGGAATGCCACAAGGCAAAGCTGAATGTGGCAGTGCCAGTACTTCACAGAGAAGAAAAGCAACAGGTAGCTCAAAGGGCAGTACAGCCTGTCTACAGACTTCAGAAATCAGGAATGCTTGAATTTGCAAGTAAATATGGAGTAGAAGTTTCTTGTGATTTTTCCCCACTTCTGTCTTACCTGAAAATGGGTGAGCAGACACATGGCCAGGGAGGCTGTACTAGTGGAGCTTAGTGGCAATGGGAAGCAAGGAGAAGAGCCTTGCTGTGATGAGGGAAGGTTTTCCTGTATGCATCCAACGACTCCTGTTTTGATCACCACTTGCTGTTTTTACGGTGCAAAGTTCTGGTTCCCTGACAAGCAGAACTACTGCACAGAAAATCAGGTCAATGTGGGTAGCTCAAGAATATCAGTGACAAATTGATAATTGTGAATGCTGTTTCTGTCTCACTAAGGTCAGATATCCGTGAATTGCAATTCTGTGACCCCAGTCCATCCTGGCCTCCATGCTGAGAAAGAACAAAAGATGTCATCAGGGCCTTTTTCTGTTGTCAAGAAAACAGAAAAGTACCTCTCATAAAAAAAATAATATCACCACCACCCCCCAGCTAATTCATTCTCTCTTAACTTTTTCATGCTCTAGTGATCAAATCATTAAACAGTCCTCATTATTCATTCCAGCTCCTGCCAGGGATATGAGCTCTGTATCAGAGAAACACCTCCTCACCATCACAATCATCATCATGACATCTAAGCAAGTTGATACAATTATGCCAGAGAACCATCCCCATAATTATACAGTTCTTTAGCTCACTTCTCTGTGTATTCACCATTACTATAATCACAGCAAGTACAGTGTGTTAAATTAAGAACAGGATCTACAGCTAACATCTCACTGGATGAAGAGTCTGCCTGCTGCAATTCTGCAATTCTTTACAGTGTAACTGCACACCTCTTAAAGCTGAGGCTCATATTTTAGCATCTGTTTGTTTTTGAAACAATTGACATTTACATTAAGATGCATATGAAGAATGGCATTTTACAGAGGGAGAAAGGGCAGACCTCTTTCCCACATAATTTCCTATATATTGCTAAAGAATTGGCAGGACTGGACTCCATTCCCTGACCATCTATTAGGCACAGATTTGTATGTGTATGGTACATATGGACTGCCATCATAAACCATTTTTGCCTTTTGGCTAACAGTGATCACAAAGACAGCTTAAGAAAATGAACTCTTAGCAGACACTGATGCTTATGTGCCATGAGATGCTTTACATTAATGACTATACCATTACTAAAACAAAATGCTTTAGTTAAAATTTTATGCTGGAAAACAACAGGAAAATAAATACTTTTCTAAAGAGACAATCTTCACAAAATACAAACTGAGGAGGGGTTGAGGTGAAGGAAGGTTAGAAGAATCAAAAAATTGTAAAGAATCAAGTAGGAAACCTAGGGAACTTCATGCCTGTGGCAACAGTAGCAGAAGTCTCTTTAACAGAATGCAAGTAGACATACTAACAAGTTCTTCCTGTCTATTTCCATTTACCAAATCAGGCACAGCCAAGAAAATGTTGCACTTTGAGATTTCCAAGGAAGGCAGTGAATTATCAGTGGTGGAACATGCTGAAGTGTGGCTCTTTCTGAAGATCTCCAAGGCTAACCGAAGCAGGACAAAAGTCACCATCCGCCTGTTTCAACAGCAGCGACAGCCAAAAGGCAACTCTGAAGGAACAGAAGATATGGAGGATGGGGGGCTGAAAGGTGAAAGGAGTGAGACTTTGATTTCGGAAAAGGCAGTGGACACCCGTAAGAGCACTTGGCACATCTTTCCTGTTTCCAGCAGTGTCCAGAGACTCCTGGACCAGGGCAAGAGTTCTTTGGATGTGCGGATTGCTTGTGATCTGTGCCAAGAGACTGGAGCCAGCCTGGTGCTACTGGGCAAGAAGAAGAAAAAGGAAGATGACGGGGAAGGAAAAGAAAAGGAAGCTGGAGAATTCACAGGAGAGGAGGAGAAGGAGCAATCACATCGGCCCTTCCTGATGATGCTTGCCCGGCACTCAGAGGACCGCCAGCACAGGCGGCGGAGACGAGGCCTGGAGTGTGATGGCAAAGTCAACATCTGCTGCAAGAAGCAGTTCTTTGTCAGCTTCAAGGACATTGGATGGAGTGACTGGATCATTGCTCCTACAGGTTATCATGCCAACTATTGCGAAGGAGAGTGCCCCAGCCATATAGCAGGAACATCTGGTTCATCATTATCTTTCCACTCCACTGTCATCAACCATTACCGCATGCGGGGCCATAGTCCCTTTGCCAACCTCAAGTCATGTTGTGTGCCCACCAAGCTGCGGCCCATGTCCATGCTCTACTATGATGATGGCCAGAACATCATTAAGAAAGACATACAGAATATGATTGTGGAGGAGTGTGGCTGTTCGTAGGTGCATGTGTGCTCAAGACCCTTCTCATTAAGTTGAGAAGAAATTATATCAAAGGCCCAAGAAGAGGAAAGACCAGACATGGTATAACCTTTTTTTGAATGAAACAATCATCAGAAATATAAGCAAAACAAAAGAGAATGAGAAAAGAGAGAGAGAGATATATAATAAAAAGACTTATGGAGGATCAGAAAAGACATCAGCTATAAAAAAGGAAGAAAGCTTCATGAACCTGGGCTTGAATAAGATACATCTGAATGGCAGTATGGGTTGGGGATTTCCCCTTCCTTTCAGTATGCTCCTTATCTTATCACATAGTATACTAAGCATTAGTTATTACTAGGGGAGTTTTGTTCCCTCCCTTAGTTACCCATCAGTTCAAGCCATGGTAGCAGCTCATCTAACCTGCAGCAATTTGAACAAAGTCCAAAATGTCATTGAAAAGCCATGTGTATGATCACTACAGTCACTGGCATGCTTTCCCCCTAAATTTACAGAGCAACTGAGTAGGCGTGTAGTGTTTGTGTGTATATATATATGGCTATGCATTTATATACATATCTTTATACATACAGACACGATATGCATACATATACTTAACATTGATCAAGGGACAATAATGTGCAGGTGTATACACCTTCATCTTCTGCACTACATTTACAAAAAAAAAAAAGGAAAAAAGAAAAAATGCAGAAAAAAACAGAATTAAAAAAATGAATGGAAGAATATAAGTTACATTTTGTAAAGGTGCTTACAATGTTAGAACTATGCAACCTAGTTGGTTTGAAACTGTTTACCTGCGAGAGAAAGAAAAAAAAAACAAACCAGAGACTTTTTTTTTAAATGGAAGTAACTTGTTTTAAAAAAAAAAAAATTCTTCAGTGAGAGATACTTGAAAGGAACATGTTTGTCCAATTACTGGAGCCAAACATTTCTATATTTTGTAAAAAAAATTTTTTAATCGTTTACTATTTGCACTACAATGGTGTCTGACCTGTCTAATCCTTATTTAACAAATATTTGCAAGGGAGGGTGGTTGGGTGTGGGAGGGGTTGAGAGCTGCACTTATTGTGAGCTATACAAGAACTGCTACAGCACACAAAATGACTATTTTTATTATTATAATTATTATTATTATTTTGTACCTTAAAATGAATAGACACATACACCAAAGACATTTGTGCGAGCCTCTAAAAAGTCTGTGTGTGGTTGGTACCATTCACCTGTAATAAGTTAGGGTTTGAATTAAGGGTCAGTGGGTTGATTATATTTAGGCTAGAATATCTGTTAACTGGTTAAATTCAAATAGTGCCCTCAACAGAAAATCACCATTTGAAGTAAGCCCAGAAAATCCCTGGGATTTGGATCTAAGGTGCTCGGATCCAAGGTACATCTACACATAATTGTACTCTTTCACATGTACAACACTAAACTTGGCCCTGGTGCAGAGCAACTGTGCATCGTTGGGAAACAACTTTGTTCAAGGAATATACATATATATGTATATATTTCTGTATGTATATATGTATGCATACAAAAGGTATAAGCACTTCTGGCTTAATTTAAATGTTCTTAAAACCATGAATGTTTGTGTGCAAAGCACAGTATTTTTAAAGATTGTTTCTTACTAACAAGTGGGAGGCTGCACGTTCAAAATGAGAGAAACTTTAAGTACTGGTGTACCTTAGAAAGTGTTGATGTAAAATTGCAAGCAGCTTTGGGCCCTGTCCACCATCACCCCTGCAAATATACAGAAAATGGCAGGTGTGGTAGGATTTCTGTTTGAAATGCAGTCTTTGGCAAAAGACTGGCTGTCTCAACCACCACCCTCTAGCATGACAACTCTTAATGGGTTTGTGCATTACCTGTAAGACATAATTTTCAGTGGCAACACCTAACCTGAAAGGTCCAACCCGTAGGACATAGATAGATAATTGTGGAGTTTTAAAAATTTTTCGCTGTTATATTTAAAAGAATGTTAATCTTACAGCATTTGTCTTTGGGTAGGGGGAGATGTTAAGAGGGAATGGGAGAAACCTTTAGGCCCTGTTTACACTGAGTTTGATAACCCTGAGCCTGAAGCTTCAGACGCTCACAGGTTTGTAGAACCAAGTCCCTGTTAGCTGTCTTCTGACAGGACAGGCTTCAAAATGCCTCTCACAAAAAGAAGCACTAAGCTCCCTGCCTTGTTGAAAGCACAGTCTGTAAAAAGTAAAATAAAATTAAATTTAAAAAAAAAAAAAGACAAAAAAAAAGAAAAAAGATAGCACAACATAACCCAGTCACATTGGCTAGGGATAGTGTGTTAGCACCTTCATGGAGAGAACCATGTTTAAACAGTGTAATCAGGGCCTTCATTTTTTGTCAGCCAAAACCGTTCTGTGTGCATGTGTGCGTGTGTGTTCTGTGTGTGTGCAAATGTATGTGCGCATGGGCATATGTCCATATTTGTCTGTATCAATATGGATTTAAAAAAAAGAAAAAAAGGAAAAAAAAAAGAAAAAAAAGCAAGAAAAATTTAAAAAAGCCCTTTCCTCTGTTGAATAGATATCAACATACATGCTTATAGCTATGTTTTCTATCTAATTTATTCCACAATGTTTAGATTGCATAGTACAGCTAATGGGTTATACATTTATGTACTTTTTATACAATGCATTTTTTACAGACTTGTTTGCAATTTGCAAAAAAAAAAAAAATTTAAAAAGTAACAATTGGTTAAACACTAAATTTGTCACTAAAGTGTTCTGTAAAATATCAAGGCTTTCTGATTTAAATTATTTGCAGCAGTTTGTTGGGTTTTTTTGTTTTCTTCCTGGGGAAAGGGAGGGATACCAAATGCTAGCAGTAAAATTCTTAAAAAAAAAAAAAAAGATGCACAACTAATTTATAACTTAAACAAAACATGTTCCTAACCCTGCTTATTTGAAACAAGTGACAGAATTTCTGTTGATTTTTCAAGTAGAGCTGAGCTTTGGAATAGCAGGGGCACGGTCTGTGACAGTAGAGGAGAGTACCTTTTTGCTGAGTAGTTTTCAGACTTGGCCTTAAAATTGGATGCCCCAGAAACCTTACTCATGTCATTAGATGTCTCAGAACCCTTATTCATGTCAACAGGCTCCTTGACATCTACTGGTCCCATAACAAGAGTAGTAAAACTACTTACATGAGTAAAGGTAAGCTAGGGTGAATCACAGGTTCCTTTTGCTGTCGGCATAGTGAAGGGAGAGAAAGATTTTGAATGAATAGCCAACATTGTTCAATTGAATTATTTAAACCAGGCTGTTTGCATCATGGTTGATCTCTGAACATAGTGGCAAGGGAAGCAGGTGAGATCGCTCATGTTGATAAAAGTTATTCTCAAACTGAGTAGTTAGAGAGTACTGGAGAACTAAAATCCCAGAACCTTCCCCTAGATGACAATGGCAAAACTCCCATTACTTGCTAGCACAATAGATTTAGTCTCATGGTTTTCCTGGCCAAAGGAAAAATAGCCTCTTAAAAGAGGTCTAATTCCAAGTTTGATACCAGCTTTTATGTGGTGAACAGGGTCTGGCCCTGGAAAACCTGAAATTATTCTGAGATAGCTTCCAAGTAATGAAAGAAAATAGGATTTTAGATGTGGTGAGCATGTTTCATTATAGATACACCAAAACCAGAAGAAGGTTTTCAAATCAATAAGTAACTGTTCCTAAACCCTACTCTTTAGCTCCCATTTGCGTGTGTATACTGGTCACAAATTTTAAAGATTTCTCCCTCCAATCTCTAGATTCAGTCACGAGGTTTTGATTTGTGGTCATGGATATTTAAAGTAGGGGGAAATGAAAAACTGTATGATAAAGTGAAATAAGAAATTGGGATGTTAATCAAGACTGACTGATTCCAGCAAAACACTCCATCCCTGACAATTTGATTTAATTAAATCTGCGTGCACTTAAAATAGCATTAGAAATTGTTACCGTATTTAAACAGTTGTTCTAAAGCATGCAGCCTCAAAAATTACTTCTCCTTTCAGGTATGCTTGTACCAAAAAAAGAGGGAGGCTCTTAACTATTAAAATAGCATTAGAAATTGTTACCGTATTTAAACAGTTGTTCTAAAGCACCTCAAAAATCAAAAATTACTTCTCCTTTCAGGTATGTTTGTACCAAAAAAAGAGGGAGGCTCTTCACTGCTAACACGTTCCTTTCCATATAACCTACTTCCTGTTTATATTGGAAATGCATTTTCAGTATACACTTAATCGCAGACATGTATTTGTTTAGTATCTCCACAATCTTGCTTCACAGTTGGCCACATTTGGATGTCTTTTTCTGTCTCCATGTCAGATGCTCACTGAATAGAAAGTCTATGAAACTGGCATAAGTGCATGGTAAGATGTTTCTTTGGGAGAGCTGAATGTATTTGTATTCTTCAGATTTAGCAAAAGGAAATGCTTACAGATGCTTATAATTATTGTGCACTTTTATGTCAGAGAAGAATACTGATCAAGGGCCCAAAACTGTAGAACTGAATGAAATGGGGGTTTTGTCATTGACTTCAGTAGAAACAGTTTCTTACCAAAATACTGCAAAGTAGGACTCCATCATTACATATACCTCTTTTTTTTCTTAATTTAGTTGAGATTTAAGCCATCAAGTTCATTTAATGGTAGCACTACAAGGCCATGTAGAGGTTAGCAGCACTATCTCTTAGAGAAGTCCAGACATCTGTAAAGTCTAGGTGCAAAATTAAAATTTTTATGGACTATAGTTACTCATGTGGAATTGTGCCTTACTCTGTAAGCAGTGCCATTGATTTTCAGAGAGTTTCCTTTCCTGGAAAGTTACCAGTAAGCATCAATAAATTGAGCAAAATCTACTTCTGAAGCGTAGGTAGACATGATGGAAATGATTAAGTTATTTAAATTAAACCTCATGTCAATAGTGTGCATCAGTATAATAATCAGATACAAATCACTTTCCTTACAGTGAAAAAAGCTTTACTCCCCAATTGGTCTCACTGCATCACATGTGGAGTAAAATGTTTTCAGTATGAGTAAATTAAATCATAATTTGACCTTTTGTGAACAACTATAAGCAAGGTTTTCATGGGCAGAAATAAACAGCACTTCTGGGTTATATAGCTATTTATTTTTTGAGATATAGTGAATCTGTGTTAATTCTCAATGGGTTTCTTTGTATTTAAATACTTTCAAAACAATACATTGACAATGGGTTGAAGATATATATATATGTATGTTTGCATACATATATATATCTACAATATATATATATACACACATAACTATATATATGTATATACATATATATAAATTATGAAAGCCAAGATATTATGAAGCCTATTTTGTTTTTATTATTTTGTGTTTTGTTGTTGATATTATTATTATTATTGTTATTATTATTATTTTGCATACTACATGCAGTGCTTTAACCAATGTCTGTTTGGCTAATGTAATTAAAGTTGTTAATTTATATGAGTACATTTCAACTATGTCAATGGTTTCTTAATATTTATTGTGTAGAAGGACTGGTATTTTTTTTATTTACATTATGTTTAAAGAGGTAACAGTTTGATATGTTCTCATTTGTTTATATTAGAAGTTATTTATTTTCATGGCATTCCGTCTGGTATTTTGATATTTGGAAGGCATGCTACCTATACTTTGTACAGTTAGTGGGCAGTATTCAGCAGCTCCCAGTAGATTTCTAGGCTGTATGTTAAATAAAAGACCTATTTGGGCTTTTTATTTTAGATCTTCCCTATTGGTTTGCCAGGACCACTCAGTGCACTTATTGCCAGACACTCTGCCTGCGTGACCAATTTATTCCTACTGTATTTACCCAGGACAGAGGACCAAAACCACCTCTGGTGTAAGTCCAGTGACTTCAGTGAAGTTATACCAGAGATGTATTTGGCTCACACAGAAAATCCTTGTCCAAATCAATGCAAAGAAAAGGCAGAAAGAAAGAGTCTTTGCATTTTGAATGGTATTTCAATTTGTTAAAATTGTTTGGGTCTGCTATTATTTTATTTTACTTTGTTCTTTTTGTTATTTTGCTCTTTGTTATACAACAGCAGCAGCAACACAAGTGAAATAAATAAAGGGAGTTTCACCAAGCATTGTGTAATTGTCTCTTCATATGCATTCCTGGTTGGGAAATTAATGGGAACGGGGGAAAGAACCGGAAAAAAAAAATCACCTTAGGGGTGAAGCGTGTGGTCACCCCTTTGGACTGAACAGTGTGATATTTTTCTCTTCAGTGTGACTATGATAAATGGACATTTGAAATCATGGCCCTACAAGTAATGGAATTTTAGGCTGTTCACTTCTCCTTGTGAAACGTATGGAGTACAAAAGCTAAAGTCAACTGCAACCTCCCTTTGCCTGCAGGCTGTTAGGTCTCCGAGTACCATCACCACAATTCCCTTGAATAACCCAGAATTACACAGATAAAAGGAGAATTTGCATTACTGAGACAAAATTTTGAGGCTGCACAAATGCGCTAGTTTACAGATTGATTGGTAGTCAGATAAAACGATCAAGAAGGCCTGGTCACAGGCAGCTGATCCCTGCTCTGATTGAGGAATTATCCAAATATTCTCATATTTGAAGGTAAAGTGAATTTATGAAGGGTTTTCACCAGTCATTGCATTCCCACAGTGATAAATGGACTCCTGCTACATTCCAGTGGGGTAAGAATCAGGGAACAAGAATTCTGAGGTTTATCTTTAAATGGATTATTTGCACAGTGCTCAAGCATAGGCCTTTTAAGCAGGCCTTTTAATAATCAGGCAATGAAAGCCTTTCTAAAAAGGCTGAAGAAGTGAATTGGCTTCCTCCTACTGAAAATACATTTTCAACAAATCAGTGCAATCAGGGCTGAGAAAGTCTTTGTCTTGGTTAGACCTAAGACATGTTTAATTATTTGTTTTCTTTCCTTGGTAATGATCACTATTCATATAGTTGGACTCAATGATATTTTCCAGCCTCAATGATTATTACTGCCCGCAAAGACAAATTTAGCTGGATTTGGAAGTTACTCTAAGAGAATAAAATCATAAGGGTTACTTGATTCCAGCTACTAGTGTATTAACCTGGTATAAATGAGCCTTACACTTCAGGTGTAAAACAGGGAGCTATGTCTGTCATGACATAAAGTGCAGTACTAGATAGTGCAATCCAGATTTTTTCCTCTTTCTCCAGCCACTTCTTTTCATTTTATTTGTATTTTAAGGGTGCTATTGGAAACTGTTGCTATTGTACAAGTTTGTTGAAGTGCTTGTCTGAAAAGAACAGTGGAGAAATCAGACCTGCCTTTTGCACAAGTAGAACAATTTGCTAATACTGGAAAAAACCTATCCTAAACAAATTAGACCAAGTTAATAATATACAGACAAAGGCAGATAACACCAAGTGATTTTGCAAAACAGATACACAGATAGTGTCTACTCAGAGTGGATTTCCTACCTTAAAGGAGTCCCTTCACAATGCTGTTTGGGCTATTGAGTCACTGGGTTAGTTTCAGTGCCTATCATGATTCTTTCCATGCTTGTCACAGTGCTAACATAGTCAAAGGTTTGGTAGTCCTATGGCTGCCCTCAGTGATTCATTTCTTACTTAATTTTGTCTGTCTCCCAGAAATACAACCGCAGACTGATTTTAAGTACTGCCTAAGTGTCAGAGTGACTGTCCTCCTTTATGCTGCTGGTAGAAATATAACACAATGATCAAAACCATAGCTTGCTGCCTAGCTTCTATGACCTCTGGGTGGTTCACGGTTTCAAAAGAGCTATCACACAATGTCACCATTGATCGCATCTCTCCTGTCTACTATTACTTCTCACCAGCTTTGCTAGAATTCTATTGATGGGTAAAAAAGAATTGGAAACTTGTCTGCTAGAGAATCCAATATAGAATCCCAAATATTCTCTGCAGTGAGAGTTTCCCTTTTCCTCTGACAGCCAGCAGCTCTGAGAACCTGAAGAGAAAGGGTTGAGAGGTCCACATGGATAGACAGTATCTGTAAATCTTTGTCTTATGAGGACTGTGAGAGGGAATGGGTTTATTTTGTCTTTCAACAATGACACTGCAGTTTACAGACACAGGGGTAAATTCAAGCCACCTGGTGAGACCCCACCTGGACTACTGTGTTCCACTATGGGACTTCAACATAAGAAAGATGTGGAACTGCTGGAGTGAGTCCAGAAGAGGCCCATGGGTATGATCAGAGGTCTGGAGCACTTTTGCTATAAAGGCAGGCTGAGAGCATTGGGGCTTTTCAGCCTGGAGAAGAGAAGACTTCAGGAAGACCTTCGAGCAGCCTTCCAGTACTCAAAGGGGGCGTACAGCCGGAGAGAGACTTTTTACAAGTGCATGCAGTGATAGGACAAGAGGGAATGGCTTCAAACTGAAACAGAGTAGATTTATATTAGATGGTAGAAAGGAATTCTTCACTGTGAGGGTGGTAAGACATTGGTACAGGTTGCCCAGAGAAGTTGTGGATACCCCATCCCTGGAACTATTCAAGCCAGACAGGATGGAGCTCTGCACAACCTGGTCTGGTGGAAGGTGTCCTGCCGATGGCAGGGAGTTTAGCACTAGGTGATCTTTAAGGTCCCTTCCAACCTAAAGTATTATACAACTCTATAATTCTATGAATTATTTAATATATCTGACTCATGCAGTTTCAATTACATGAGAAACATACCCTGTTTCTGAGGAGACAGAAATGTGTATCAACAGAGTTATGGCTTCCAGAATGTCATAGAACAGCAGACAAAACCAACACAGCAGCTATATTCAAAGAAGAATGACATTCAGAGGAAAGCTGGCAAAAGATACTAGCAGAGGTCCCTAGAGGGGCTCTTGAGCAGACTGCTCCTCCACAACTTAGGCTCACACAAAAATACCTCTCATGGCTGAATTAGGATGCAGCTTATAGGCCTGGGCTCAATCAAGTCAGATGGGTATTACAGACCTGGATGGCTTAACTACAAGTAAAATGAAGGCCTATTTTCCAAGAAAGACCACTGAGTATAAAAGAGCAAATAGTAAGCTGGTAGATGACGTGGGCACTTTATTCAAACACACATGAGAGTGATCAGAGTTGAATGCCTTTGAAAAACGTGAAGATAACTGAAATCACGGTAGAGGTAGAAAAATTCCCAGTTACAGAATGCAATTTTGCAGGGTCTTTCTACATAAGGAGTCCATTCAAAGGTCTAAATCTTAGTTCTCAGCTGAGCTATGTGTCTTCTTCACTGACACAGCCCTTCCCACGGTCATACCAGCCTCAAAAATAGCACAGTGCAGGAAGAAGACGCAGCTCCACTTTCAGACACCAGACAGTCATTGCTTTTGACACCATGAGAGTGTACAGAGGTCACAAATCTATCTGAAGATTGAGCAGACAGATTACACTATTGACAAATCACAGCATTTCAATTTTTTTAAGATTTCTAACATATGACACAACCCTCAGAAGCAATTCAGCCCTTTTGCAGCATTGGAAAATTACCATAGTATGAATCAGGTTCAAATTTGTCATGCTTCCAAATGCATACCTTTTCATGCAAATCCTACTCCTTTCTCATGCTTGTAGTGGGCAGCCTGGTCAGTTGTACACAGCTGTTGTGGCGAAATGGTCTCTAGGTCTAGGCTTCAGGCTTCACTCCTCCATTCCTATTTCCATAGCCTAAGAAAATACTCTCAGGTGTAGGAGCTTTCTGCCATCCCCACATATGTGGGCAGGAAGAAGAGAGATCAGATAAATAAATGAATTATGTCAACAAATAAGAGACGTTCTCTATGAATAGAAACTCTAAGTCTAAACAGGAGCAACTCTGTTCTAGACATGCCCTGCCAGTGACCCACCCTAAGTACTGAGAGGGTCTATAGCATCTGAGGAAGAGCATTGGGACTGCAGAGAGAGGAAATGCAACAATGAAGGAGTGTTTTCAATTACTACTATGTGGTAACTGTCACATCAGGTTATGATGCAAATATTAATTTTTTGCTATCACAAATGAACTCTTCAGGGAGCATCTAGGCAGGGAATACACAAGAAAAGAAACAAATACCTATGTATAAGCCAACTCAATAATCTATTATCATAAAATTGTTCCGAAACAATGACTATTCTACGCTTAGATTTGTTATAGGAAGAAAGTAAGTTGTACTTGTCCGTCTTTCTACCTACCTCTGCTAGAGCAGAGTGTGTTTTCAGAAGGAGAAATTGCAAAAACCTATGAAGACTTAAAGAAGACAAAATGGACAGCTGAAAGGGTCAAATATTTCAAAGCAGCTTGCAGACTATTTAAGGATACTGTATTAAAGTCATACTACTGAAAAAGACCCCAAAAGTCAGTATGATGGGTCAGCAGGATAAAGTCATATTTAAGTGAGAAAAAATAGAAAAGAACAGAAAAGTCAGCAAATTAATTCTAAAAATATATTACATTAAGTTAGAAGTGAATCAGAGTACCCTGCAAAATCTATAATATCTAAGAATGAGTTAAAAGGCCAAGTTAGATAAATGCAATGAGGTTCAACGTGTGCTTGCTATGTGGAAAACCTGTTTCGTTTCTATGAAGGAATCAACAAGTTCATGGAAAGAAAAACACACTGATATAGCTGGCTTGGATTTTCCAGAAGGAATTTCCAAAGACCCCCCACTAAATCTTCCTACCATCATGGAATAAAGACAGCACACATACAATTAATAGTTTTAATTAAAAGAGATGAAAGAAAAGATGTCATCAGTGTCTGGCTCTGAATTAAAGACTGTGCTATGAGCATGAAAATCTGAAAAAGTGAATGAAAAATGGCTGGTGGCACAGAGTTGTAGAAATTCAAAAAATAATGAAAGAGCAGCTGAAAATTAGTAATTATAGAATCATGGAATGATTTGGGTTGGAAGGGAACTTAAAGATCATCTAGTTCCCACCTCCCTGCATGGTCAGGGATGCCACCTACTAGACCAGGTTACTCAAAGCCCCATTCAACCTGTCATTCAGCACTTCCAGATGTGTGACATCCACAACTTTCCTGGGTAACCTGTGCCATCCTCACAGAATTTCTTCCTAATATCCCATCTAAATCTACAGTGTTCCAGTTTGAAGCCATTCCCCCTTGTCCTATCACTACATGCCCTTGTAAAAAGTTGCTCTCCATCTCTCTTGCAGTCCCTCTTTAGGTACTGGAAGGCTGCTCCAAGGTGTCCCTGAAACCTTCTTTTCTCCAGGCTGAACAGCCCCAACTTTCTCAGCCTGTCTTTATAGGAGAGGCATTCCATTGTATTGTCATTGTAACCGAGTATTGATAAATGTGCAGTAGCAAAGGTAACACTGGACCCACGTTGCAGAAAACAATTCTGACTTCACACATAGAAATGAGCTGTCCTTCAGGAAGGGGACTTGAGCATTATAATTGACCAGTCTGAACAAAATGCTCATCATCAGTAAGAAAAGCAAGCTGTATGTTAGAAATTGCTAGTCAAGACAAGGTTTGTTACTTTATTAGACTGGTTGATATAGATGAAATGCAGATCTGGTCTTGGGTATTGAAAGAGAATAGCAGACTTTAGGGGAAAACAGAAACTCTCATTAGGTAGCTCAAGAGTGCAATTAGTGCTCCCTTTTTCTCCCTCTGTCCAGCTCACTCTAATTCTTCATGTCCCTTAGTGGGACAGAGAGAGGGAAGAAAAATGTTTAGATCATAATTTTTCTGATTAGGAAAGCTAATTGCTGATTCTCAGTTAGTTATGCCACTTTTACCTCAGTCTAATACCACACTTTCTCTGGTAGAACAACATGGTTATGAGCAAACACTCATCCTGAACCTGTGTGTACAGAGAGAATGCACCCTACTTCACAAGATAAAAATACATTTATGCTGCAACAAACCAGACAGTTTGGTTACCCTTCAGATGCAGCCAGCTGGTTGTTTTATTGTTTTGTTTTGTTTTGTGGTTTGTTTTTTTTGTTGTTGTTTGGGTTTGGGGTTTTTTTGTTTGTTTTTTTGTTTGGGTTTTTTTAATACATGTTTTTAAGATCCTTCCTGTTAAATCACAAAACTATATTATCCTCATTGTTGAGCATCTACAGTCTGTGATGATTGTGTCTGAGATTTCTTCAAAGGCCAGTTATATTTCCTTTGAGCTCAAGTCCTCCTAGCTGTTTCAATGTATCCCTGGAGAAAGAGATCAATTGGCGCACAAGACTGTGAATGGCCAGGTTTACCTTGCTACATTCATGCAACAGCAACACGGATTGTGTTATTTATATTAATATTCCAGGCCAACGTTTTCTAAAAAGAAAAGTAAGGGTGGCAGGGAGCAGGAGAAGCAAGGCAAGCTAAAACAAAGATGAGGCTAAAACTAAAACTAAACTAGTCTTCATAGCATTTCCAAATAAACAAAATTGTTTGACAAGATTATTTTTTTTGAATAGGGAAAAGGAGGGAACATGGACTGAAAAGGAGAAGTGGTTGTAACTTCAAAGATAGAAACACACCAGTGGGTAATAAATATTTATAAAATAAGACATGCATCATCCTGCCACATATGCTTTCTACAAAATGATATATGGATGACTAAAGTGTGATAAAGAAATGCAGAGTAAAGTAACACAGATGCTAAATTTAGACACATGTAGATTTTTCCAAATGTTGTATTTTCAAGTATATTTTAAAAAAGAAAAAGAGGGAGGGAAAAGATGAAGGTGTTGGGGTATTCTCCTAAACTAAACACAACTGTTTCATGTCTTCATTTTCTTCTTTGTTTCTTCTCTTTTTAAAATTTCCCTCAACTTCCAGCCTTTGTTCTTTTGTCTTATAACATGTTGTTATTATCAATATGACAAAAGTTGTGCTTTTAATGCCAAATTGTTTGATATATTTTATGAAAGAAAATGAAAGGGACCTTTGACTGCAAGGAGATGTGGCAGTTTACTTGGTGCCATAATGTGCTATTTCCACCATTTTCATTTAACCCCTGCACTGACCAATATGCACCCTGAGCAACACATTTCCTGCCAAAGCATCTGAACAGATCATCACTTTTGCAAAACTGAGAGGTACTGGTTTAGTTTTCTTAGACATTCACTCCTTTGAGATCAAATTAAGGCTTTGCAGGTACATTTTGCAGAATAGTGACCAGTTCTCTGTGCTAAAATTTCTATACTTCAAACTTGGTCCACAAAGAATGACCTCGAGTGGATCTATGTTTCTTTCTAGTAAGAAAAATAAAGTTTTACTGTTATTATTACTTGCCATTCCCACCGTTCAAACACAAAGCCTGAGATGCATTTTTTTCTGTGCTGTGTGTTTGCCTTGCATAACGTGATCCTTTAGACCTTTAGCAATGCAGAAGGCCTGGCAGTGTTACCAGGGGCATGGTTTGAAGAAGACAGGGTGGTGCAAGCAGACAGAAGCTTTACAATGTAAGATGGCCTACGCTGGTTGCAGAATCTGATGATGATGTGTCAATAGCTTGAATCATAACACCCTGTGCATTTTGCAGGGCTAAGTGTTAGGAAAGACAGCTTTTTAACTTATAAAATGAGCACTTCTGCAACTGAAACAACTGTCAGACAAATATAGAATCCTGAAATGTCATTTTTAAGCTCTTTTTTTTTTTTTTTCAAAGTAATACTACACCTTAAAGTACAGCAGAACATAATGACAGTTTTAAAGAGGAGAAGAACAGATTTGATTTTAAAGACTAGGTATAGGAGAAGTGAGTCAGACCTGATCTCAGGGACACCAGAAGAGATCTGGAGTTACTTCATTTGGATTACTTCTGATGTAGTCTAGTATAACTGAGATCAGGGTCTAGCAAACTCTGGAATAAACAATGGCAGAAATAACCTTCATTATGAACACTTAAACACAGTCCAAAAAAATTAAAAATAAGGGTACATATCCACAGGCATGGAGCTCCTCAAAATGCTTTCTGATGTCTGGACCCAAGCCCAGGTAGTTTCAGCCAGGTGAACAGACAGAACGACAACTCAGTTCTGTCCGTTGAATAAATTCCCTAATTTTGAATTGCCACAAGGATGTTCAGGATGTATTGAAGAAAACTCTAGGGTAGAAGGAGCATGTACAGCTACTTATAATGCTGACTGTGGGAATGCTTGTATGCACTTTATCAGGCAAGAGAGTAAATAGATAGGAGGTCAGAGAAGTATTCTAAGATATAGCAAGCAGAGCAAGACACATTTTGAAGACCAGCATAAAGGTTCTGATCTGGAACTGAAGCTGTGTATAAACCTATATATTTGTTTAGTTTCAAAATTATGTGTGTCCCTATCCCTTTTCTTTGTAAACAAGGTGGCTATGGTGCTTCCCTCCAAGGAAGACTTGTTACTTACTGTTCAACAACTAAGATAATTGTTGAGCAGTAAAGGATTTGGTGCTTTAGTGATTCATGTAAAGCTGGAAGGACACAACCAAAGCATAAATTGCCACTGAAAGATAAAAACAGGTGGAAACATACTCTTTTTCAGCAGCATACTCGATCAAGCTGAAATACAATATATAACAAATAAAAATGATAGTTCACTCAAACCATTATATAGAATAACAAGTTCACCTAATCATAATTCCTTATAATGATTATTAGGATTATTAGTCTAATTAGGAGTATTTGGCAAATGCTTCTGTGTGATTTGGCATAATAAGAAGAAATGGCAGAGATTGCAGCCACAAGCATGAACCTTTGCTTTGAATCATATGTGCTGCACAGCCATTCCAAAAAAAGAAAAAGCAAAGAAGTACAGCCTGCTTCAATTTGCCTGCACTGCTTCAATTTCTGGTGTCACATCCCTTTTTATAATCAAGCAAAAAGATTTTTCTGTAATGGGCAGGAATCACTTCTTTCTATTGTGGTTTTAATAACTGCTACACTTCACAAGAAAGTTCTTCAGCTTTCCAATATGTGTATACTGCTTATACTTTGTACCTCGAAATATGCTTAAAACAGTACCCATAAAAATACAAAGCATCCTTTGTCATCAAACCTTGCAATGCTAACACTTTTCTTTACTTGGACTTCAAGAAATTACTAGTCTAATAGGATTTAGAATGAGGATAGTGATGCTTGGTATTTGTTTTTTTACACTCACTATATTCTGCCCACCTAACATCTCAGTTATGTGACATGTTACCCACTTTTTGACCTAAATTATTATGCAATCAAACTTCCTGCTATTTAAAAATTACCTCATTTCACCTTGAATACCACTAAGCAGTGACAGCTGAAGCGATTCCTAACACAGTTTGTGCTTAATTTCTGAAATCTATTCAGGTAACAGGCCATACCAGTGTAGAGATGTTATTATCTGACAAACTGCTGTGTGCTTGGAATTAGTTTGAACATCTAGTTTGAACATCTGAAACAATCACAATTTTCAGGAGACAAGCAGTGAGCAAACAACATTTAAAACCAATGTAGCAATATTATTTCAATATTGACTAACAGATGGATTTCTGAATAATTTTTAGCAGAAATGTAAAGATAGCATTTTGTGTCCTTTAATAGAGAGATTGCAGAGAAAAACTGATGAAAAAGTTTGTGTTTAATAGTATAGTACTGTAATTACACAGTAGAATTTAATAATGCAGATTGTGAAAAAAATTATGGTGAAGAATCACAATTATGAGGCATCTCAATTTTTTTTTTTCCTGCTGTCCTTGCTAAGTCTTTTTTCCTAAGAATTCCCATTGACTTAGGTACATCCTTCCTCCCAGCACAAGGCTGGGGAGGGGAGAGAAGCCACATATGAAGCTGAACACTGAGGAAACTGGTCAGCAGTATGTTAGAGGACAATGTGCCATTGATGTCCTTGGTTAATGGTTATTTGAGGACCTTGATGTGATTTGAATCATGATTGAAAAGTTCAGTGTGGTAGCAGTGACCTACTAGGTCACTATAGAGTTAGGTCCAGAATCGTTCTGTGGTTACAAATATCTCCATAGTGTAACATTAAGGCATTGCTGGCATTTTAAAAACCTGTACCTAGCCCTGTAGTCACACAAACATATTCAATGGCTAAATTTCAGTGGCTGTCCAGAGGACTCATATAGCTGCCAGTGTGCAACTTCTACCCACACCGTGTTGAAAAGGGGAAGAGCTCCACAGTGCTTCACAAATTATCCATGCCAGTGTGCAACTTCTACCCACACCATGTTGAAAAGGGGAAGAGCTCAACAGTGCTTCACAAAATAGAGTCCTCCTAGCCATTTCACTTTGCCATGGATATGATCCAAACATAAAACACCCTCTTAAAATAATCTCTACCCTGGTTAACCAGTGACTAGAAACTCAGAACACCTAATGCATAGGAATCAGGGCTGCAATGCCAGTGTGCAACTTCTACCCACACCATGTTGAAAAGGGGAAGAGCTCAACAGTGCTTCACAAAATAGAGTCCTCCTAGCCATTTCACTTTGCCATGGATATGATCCAAACATAAAACACCCTCTTAAAATAATCTCTACCCTGGTTAACCAGTGACTAGAAACTCAGAACACCTAATGCATAGGAATCAGGGCTGCAATAGCCCTTTCCTAAAAGGAATTGTTGTCCAGGACAAGGCCTCTAGCAACAACAAAAAATGTGGTCATTTTAGCCACAGGTCTCACTTGCTCCAACTTATTCAGTACTTATTGCATCCAGAGTAAGACAGCAAAGAGTCTGAGAGATCCTGATCTAGATTATTTACAATGTGACTGCACAAAACCAGGTGAAAGCTTCTCTCATCGTTATTTAAAGGAAAATGCCAAAGAGAAGGTCTGGTATTTTCCAGCCATACCACCCTTGGTTATTGTTTTGTAACTCCATATAAGCAAAGTTTCACTGCATCTGGTAAATATCTGGGGGCAGGATGACTCAGTCCCTTAAATATGTAGCATGGTTCCCCCTGTTTCTGCTTTACTGAAACACCCCAGTTTGTGACTCTGAGCAGGTCACAGACTGCCTTTCAGATGCCATGTAATGTGAGGTTGTGAGCTTCTCACTGCTTGCTAAGAAAGATTCCCTGGCACTTTTCACAAAAGTAGGGCTATTATCCTCTCTGACCCAACTATATTCCACTACTCATTAAGCATCATGGGGGGAAAAAGGCACTTTTCACAAAAGTAGGGCTATTAACCTCTCTGACCCAACTATATTCCACTATTCATTAAGCATCATGGGGGGAAAAGCTAATTTAGTATTGTCTGAGAAGGAAGAGTGCCTCCCACTGAACCAGAAACATCATATGTAGCAGCAGACTGAGTATATACGTACATAGACGTATGTGTGTTTATAGTATATATACACACAGTGTATGTTGAACAGAAACCAAGGGGTGATCTGATGTGGTAGTTATAATTTACCATGTCTTAGATTAATGTGTGACATCGTTCAGTGGCAAAACTGACAAGATATTACAAGATCATGTTTAATCACATTTGATTTGTTGCAAACCAAATACAGAATTTTCTCTGATGCTCATAGTTTCAGCATCCAAGGAGAAATCCCTAATCCATGACTGTTGCCTTGAACTGCTGAATTTACACCAGCAGAAAAATGAAGCAAAGGAGTGAGGCCCACGTTATTTCTCCCATCCCACTGTTTCCTTTCTACATTATGGCTGCTAAGAACAACTTTCCTGCTTGATATGTTTTGGGTTTTTTTCTGCCAGCTGTCACCTTAAATTAGCCTTTCTTATGTCACTTGGTAGTAAGGATCTTTGGGTTCATGTCAGGAGATGCATTTAACATGCTTCTGATACTGCAACATAAGCAGCTGTGACATGTAGGCAATTCTGAACATCCACAACCATCACCACCAATTACCCCCTTTATTAATCCAACCTTGCAGTGGATACCCAGGGAGAATTTCACTGTCAGTCTAACATTTCACAGCTTCCTATGTTTCATGAATTGTGTTTCACATTTCACTTGTTTGCTGCCCTCCCAAACACCAGCTTCTTAATTTTAGCTGCTTCAGTAATAAGACATAAATCACTTTTTTATGGCTGCTGCACCATTTTTCTGCTAACAGCTGCCATATTGCATTATGCTACATTATACATGATGAAGAATGAGGGAGAGGTGGAGCTCGACATGTGCAGCATAACAAATTTATTATGCTGTTCAGTTGATAGGGCTATTCATCTTTCAACACTGAGAGTACAGTAAGTCCTACTAACCCAAACTAACAGCACTCCAGGAAAATGTTAAGAATGTAGATTATATACAAATCAGTAAACTCTGATACTGTGTATTCAGCTGGGATAATCTACTTCTTGATAATGGAGCCGATGTATTTTAGGCATCCATTACCCTTAGGACACTTTTATGGAAAGGCATTTATAATTCAGCTTCCAAGCACAGCACAGAACTGTATTGAACAATGAAACTCTTCAGATTCTGGTTATGTTTATACAGCTCAAACACACTCAGGACTTGTCTATACTGCAAGGTGTGGGCCCACATTTTGGAAGAAGGTGAGTACCCACCTAGAACAATGCAGGGAGTCCCTAAGGTGTGAGAAGTGCTGCTCTCCCTTGCCTAAAATGTCAAGCCTCATTCCTGTGTTTTGAAGAGGTCATACACAGTCTGAAGCATCCCTAGTCATGTTAATCGTTTCAGTGCAGCTGAGCTTGACACTAGCACATACTTTTAAAATGAAATGCAAAAACTGGCAAACGTGAATATCTGTTTAAAAGCTCTGACCTCAAAACCATCAGGAGTTCTTACAGCTATTTTTATTGACACCTGAAATTGAAATTTCCAAGTGGAATTCTTCCAACAGAAGAAACAGCCATTTCTATAAGACAAAATATAAGCAATCAAAATATGAAAATTTGGAGTTATAGTATAGATTATCTGGGTTATAATAGTACAGACTACTACAGATTTCATAAGTGGAACAAAGTTTTAAGAAGCTCTTAAAAGAAATATTATTCTTCCTTTCCCATGAAAAGCCCCCTGCAGCTTTTGCAGTTATTGGGAGCTCTTTAAATCACAACATTGAGACTCCATATTAAGGAATATGCAAATTCAAATCTCTACAATTCTTACTTTTCCCTAATTATTTTCAGCAGCATTCATAGTGTGGGGAATACTGCAGAACATGTGGTCATGTTAATTACATGCAATGGCAATTATAAAGGTTTTGGTAGTGACCTCTGTAACTAGAAACCTTATTGATCATGTCTATGTTCGTAACTATAATAACACAGGGCTGGCCAAAACACAAAAATCCTAGCCTGGCTTGTACTGAAGTCTGTATAAAACCTGGGCTGGACTACCAAGGGAAAAAATCTTGTTTGGTTGCTTCTCAGAAAGTGTTAAATTTCCCTCAAGAAACTAATGTTTTAGAAGTTGAAGAATGATTCTGAGTTATTCTATAGTACTACAAATAAAGGTGATTGAATCAAAAATTCATACAAAGTAATCCATGCTGGTTTGAATTTAAAACATCTGCAAAACAATGTTTGAATGAAGACTTAGGCAGGTCTTTTCTTTCCTCTCAGGATAGCAACACTATTGCACCTAATGAGGCTCTTCTATTTCTTGTGTGTTCTTGAGACATATATACAATTCTTTCAGTCTTCTGCTAGTTCTAATGCCCCTGTATTTAACACACACTCTTATTTCAAAATAATACTGGAATATGAACCTCCTTCTTTTGCGAGTGTTTTATATTTTGTGGAAACAATCCATAGACTTGTGGCAACCTGTAGACATCTATTTGAAAATTCACAATGCACCAAAGCACTGTTTTTGCTTTCCACCTGTGTTATCAAGCTGTTCAGATAGCCAAGATTTTCCTACAAATCATGAAAGTTTCTGTCATGAAACATTTATACACAGAGTTGAATAAACTAGGGTCAATACCATGTCACAGCATTTGGGCAATATCTCAAAGGGGCTTTCTCTGGCATATGGGAGTTAAAGCTCCTGAAAATCTTGATATTTTTCTAAGGCTCAAAAGAGCATTGGCCACCACTATGTCTGGTCAGCTTTGCTGGCTGCAGTGAGCAATAAATGAGACCACATTTTTTGTTCTCTTCATATTTAAAAATTAAGGTCATGTGAGATGCCTTCTGTACCAGCATATGTGCTCAATAAATCTGCAGTTACAGCTTGCCACTATATAGAGGTGTTATTATTCACTCCCTCAGTGAAGCCATACAAGACCTAGGCACATTTTGCTGTGAAGAGGTTAACCATCTCTGAACCTTATGAAGTATTTTGAGTGTTGATGGTCTCTGTTCAGTTCTGTATTGCTTTGAAATCACCCAGCTTATGCATCTGTTTATTTGAACTCAGATTAGCTAATGCAGTTGTTTATTTTTCCTTAACTAGAGCACTAAAACACTTGTTCTATATAGTTTTAATCATTAATTCCTGAGAAACACATTTTTTCAGCATAAGAACTTGGAAAAAGTTGTTCACTTTGAGTGGGAAGAGTAAGATGATTTTATCCACATTTGGGTCTTATTGTTTCAAAAGTGGAAGAGAAATGACAAAATCTTGAGACCATTACATATGTGCAAAATTATTTGTTTATTTGATTTTTTAAACCTAGTGAAATGCATGAATTTATTTAAATTTTGTTTGGATAAAACTTTCCCCTGACACTATAGTCTATATATTTTAATTTGATTTACTGCCTGAACGCGTTGAATAAAGCCAAACCCAAAAAGTACTTTCTTCAGTTATATCTGAGAAGATTGCTAGTTAACCACTTTTTAACCTTTCCACTCCTATATAAAGAAGCATCATCAGGATCAAAAAGCTTGCTGAATTTTATTAGAGCAGAATGAAATTCTTGTGTCAAAAGAAACATTTGAAATGTCAGGAAGGATCATATTGATATTTTCTAACAGAAACTTTCCAATTTTCATTTTGCATTAAGGGTTTATATATAAATTTACCTTTATTCATCTTTAATGAATTTTAAAAGGCCTGCATGAAATGTCTTCTGACCTGAAATGACACTTCTTTCAAATTTGTGTGTCGCTGTTTGGCAGGAAAACTGACAAATTTTAATTCTGGGTGGACCAAAAGAATTCTTTTTATTGTTGTTGATTTTTTGGTTTGGCTAGCATAAAAATGCAAATAAATTCTTTATACAAGTCTAGTCTTCAGATATAACTTGATCAGCAAAACCGTCCTTTCAGTTTTACACACATAAACAACAAGTAACTGTATTTGTTTTCACAGGGTTACTTCATACTTATGCAAGAGAAAAAGGAGCAAGATTTCCTGTCAAAATAGTAAAAACAAAAAAAGGTTAAAACAAAAGGAAGGAAAAGAAAAACAAACCAGTGTAATAGACCCACATCTCTCCTGTGTGTTGCTCGACACCAGCTGAAACAAAACTGACTTGAGACTCTGCAGAAGCATAGTTTGGAAGAGAGAAAAATAAATTGAATCCTGCAGTAGAGCAACTCCCCCAGACACCGCACTGGGAGAAATCAGGGGAGTTTCAAGGGGCTGTGGGTGGAAAAGCAGATTAGGAAGAGCCAGCGGGACTTGGCTGACCTTTGCTAACTTCCTGACCCCTACTTTCCACGTCTGGGAGCTGGGCTCTGGTCGTGGGAACAACACCTGCCTTCCCCAGCCCATCTCCACAGGGGCTGCTGTTGCCCCACGGGTGCCTAGGGCCAGAAGCAACCATAGCAAGGGGAAAGCCTCACATGTTTCATCTGCCCTGCTCCATAGTCCACAGGGAGGGGGTAACAGTGAAATGAAAAAATCTGTGGTGTGGTGA
The DNA here is from genome assembly GCF_000695815.1 of Acanthisitta chloris. Classification (NCBI taxonomy): domain Eukaryota; kingdom Metazoa; phylum Chordata; class Aves; order Passeriformes; family Acanthisittidae; genus Acanthisitta; species Acanthisitta chloris. The sequence continues at coordinate 20,375 of NW_008655247.1, read as the reverse complement.
GCAATGTGGTTCATTGTTGACTGTTGTTCTACAACCCCACCAAACAAAGAACCCAGCCCCACGTCTTTGGATAAGATCTCAGCTGACAGGATCCCTTGGACCTGAACCAGAAAGACAGCACAGAAACAGAAGCTGCTATCATCTTTAACCGTGGCCCAAAGGTGGTTTTGGGTCACACAAGTGGACAGCAGAAGTTAACCATGTGTCTCTTTGAGTCATCTCTAGCTATACCATCCGTATTTCCCTTCCACTAAATGTTGAAAGCCATCTGTTACAAGAAGTAGATAGGATCTGAACAACATGCACGAACTAAATGTTGAATACACTTTCTGTATCACCCTGTATCTCTCTCGGTAACAGAAAATTACAGTAAGTTATACATATTTCAATACATGTGTATGCAACAGACAACTGTATGTTCTACCAACTGAAAACATATCCACACTTGGATCAACACTTCTACTTCTGTCAACTTCTATGCAGACAGGTTTTCATATATAGTGTTATGTGTGCACTCTGAGTGTACATGTGAGCGTGCATGCATTTACATTGGTTATCCTTAAATTCCTGTTTAGAGGAAGATCATTTACCCTACATTAGTGATAAATCACAGACCACATAACATTTCAACACAGTGGTCATAAATGACCCAGTATCCATATGAAACACAGGCCAGTGACAGCACCACTAGCAAACATTTTGGCCCTGTAAGATTGATTGCAGGCCCAGGGCAAAAGCTGAAGGCATTTCTTTTGAGGCAGACACTTTTCCCCTTTCCTTGCTGTCTATTCTTCCCCTTTTTTTGCCCCTCCAGTTCCCTCCTTTCTCCATCTCACCTTTTCCTTCTTCTGAATAACACATCTATTACGTGCTTTTCTAAGTCTATTATGCCGAATCAAATTAACAAATACTTAGAGTAATGTTGCCATAGTTCTTTTTATCTCGCTTGTGTATTATTTCTCTCGTTTCTATGAATTATGCAAATATAATAATTATATTTATTTGGGTTTTGTCAACAGGAAACTACTAGAATATTTGTCTTGTAAGACAGGAAAGACTTGTAAATGTCCAGATGCAGACAATAAAAATAATATAGAAATATTGTTCTATAACGCACTTACTCGTACCCATATGCATTTTGTATATCAAAACACAGTAAAGATGCTTTAGCAGGGTTAGCTTGCAACTTGTCCTTGTATGTCTGTGCTTTCCTAGCCTAGGGTAAAATCAAAGTCAATTAAGTTAGTGTAAAAGTCAAATCTTCCTTTCTGGTTCCCTATTTAATTTAGCAACAGAGAAAATAACCTACATCTTTGGATCCACCTTAATTACAGAGGTTGTTCCCTCTCTGGGCATGACTCCTGCATAAGCTCAACCCACCTGCATGGCACTATGAGGAGTAGATTCATAGACTCCTCAGCCCTCAGGAGCTGTGGGTGCTACAGGTGGAATAGACAAGGGGAGGAAGATTGCTCCCACCTCACTTGTGCTAGTGGGTAATATGCATAAATTAGAAAGGAGATAACAGACTTCAATTCTGGACATGCAGAAACTCCTAACCTTACATGGACCTTGATTTTTCACTATTTTATTATTACTGGGCTATAGATATAACCCTTTTCTTTTAAAAATGGAATGCAATATGCAAATAAGATACAGCGTGAAACATACTGTTATTCAATATTGAATTCTACATGCAGGTACTAGAACTTGAAGCAGAAAATTATTAATGCAGACAAAAGCTGGACAGGTTGATGTCTGCAGATAAGTAGAGGTTTTGAGATAAACAGTGAAGCAACTTTTTGCCTGAAGAATCAGCAATGGGAGGGAAAGAACTGTCTCTCAGAATATCAGATCTTGGTGGTTACTGCAATCCCTATTAGGTAAATAAGATTTGGATCTGTCTAGAATTATAGAAACAGGAGGAGGAGAGACCTCCATTCTGATTTTGATCTTGCATCTAGAGACATGTCCATTTCAAGCTTTTTTACTTGGTACATTTCTCTTCACACCTGCTGCCCCTTCCCCATCCTTGGAAGGGCAGAAGTTAGCAGAGATAAGCACTTGTTTATGGTCCTGCCTGGTTGCTGGGCCCCCACTGCCTGAGAGCATAGTTCACACAGGCCGTGGTCTTAGGTCTGATCTGAGAGTGGTGGTTGCCCTGTAGAATATGAGATCCTGACAAAAGTGAGTTGGGGAGTCCCCAGAGTGAGCTGCCCTAGGTGGTAGTCAGGCTAATGCCATAAAAGTGAAAGGTCTTTTTACGAGCCTTTACTGAGAAATAAGACTGCGAGTAAGTTGCTAACATTGTTTTCAAGAAGGCAGCTCCAATAAGGTCTTATATCTCAATTTCAATAACAACACAGAAACCTGCTGATTTATTGTAGTGTGTTTTTAGAAACTTCGGGATGATTCAGGGAGCTACAAATAATGCCGGAGCTTTAAGCAACAAATGCTTGGATGAGCTCAAACATTCCAGGTTTTCCTGTGCTTAATATGTTGCATTGCTATCCTGATATGTAATGTCACAGATGGTAATATTAGTCATAAAAGAACAAAGAAGCCAAGTCCATAGACAAATTAAGGTGGTGGAGAGGCAGAGACAGAGAAAGGAGAGGAAGGAAAGTGAGAGAACAGTGAATGCCTACAGCAAACAATTTTTATTTGAAAGATTCTTTATAAACACTGAACACCTTCTCAAGATCTATGTGTTGGCAAAGGTAGCCATAGAAGGCTGTAAATCCTTAACCTGGCTGTTATCCACTGCAAAAAGTAGAGTAAGTAGTGTGGTGAAAATACTTGGAAATGAATAGATGAACTTAATTTAACAATGGGCAGCCGGCCCATAAATTTCCATGCAAACCAGTGGTGGCTTCCTCCTCTTTTCTTTTTTTTTTCCTTCAAGTTAACTACACAGCCCTTCTCCAACAAGAAGATTTAGAATGTTTACCTCTATCTTCTTTGCACCTTTCAAATGTCTTTTTTAACCATTTGCATGCAGTCCACATTACCTACCATGAAGATCTTAAATGAAAGATTCAGATATATTAAATTCAAGTATGAAAAGAAAGAATAAGGCGGTAATTGAAGGCACCATTTGACAGAAAATTTATAAAGCCCATGCAACTACATGTAATACATAGACGATATACTATATACATATATTATATGGACTTGTGGGGGAACCTCTTCCAGCTCAGCATACAACAAGATTACTGGGGCTTCTGCTTGCTAAGTTAACTCTTTCATGAACAGAGGATGTGGATGTGATGTTAAATGAGGTAGCAGACTGCCATGAAAGAAACACACCTCTTGAGTAATTTCTAAAGTCAAATATGCAATACTATTGAAATAAATTCATGTGGGACTGTACCAGTGAAATTGTCCTCATCTCTGAGTCATTTAAGTGTTTGGGAAGATATTGAGAAAGGTAACAATTGGGCCAAAGAGCTATGAACTGATATAATTGAGAAATTTTGTGAAAGAGGATAAAAATCTTTCAGCTGTAGTAAATGTAACAGTTTGCCTGTGAGCTCAGCTTAGAAACAGATTTTCCACTTTCTTTTGCACTTGCTTGACTTTACAGAGGTTGGAGTATATATCGTGACAATTTACAAGAGTTTGATAGTTGAATTCTCAAGGAGGAAGGACAAAAAAGGGTGGCTTATAAGTGTAAGGCAATACAAATGCACAAATCTGGTTTTAGGCTGAGCAGTAGGGAAAATTTCCAACACTGTGCTGTGGAATAGAGTCCTCAAGTGAAGGGCTAGATACCTAATATCCTGAGATGGAAAATACTACATACTGAGAGTACACTTTCACTGGCAAGGAAATGCATCATTTAATAGGTCTTTTCCATTTCTATGATACTATAACTTGAGGTTGTTCCAATGTGTAAGGTAAAAGATATATTGAACTTCTGCATCGCATTCATAAAGCACTTGACCTATCTTGGCAGACACAGGCATATATATTGAAATGATGTTGTTTTAAATATTTTACTATTTAGAAGGAGATTTGATCTTTCTTCAGAGACTGGACAAATATAGTGAAAGCAGAAATAACGGCAAGTGTTACCATCTCCCTTTAATGCCTTTTATTTTATAATCCAGACTTGAGAGTCTTGCTGCACTGCCTGGATTTCCTTGAAAAAGAAGCATCAAACTAAGTTGCATTGCATCCAATGATTTTGTAATCTTCCTCACATTTGTTATGTCACTCTCATTCTGTGTATCCAATGCTTTTACATAGCCCTAAAGCAGAAGGTTAGACTTTAATTTATTACTTTGGCTTATCCTATACTTAAGAGGTAAGACAGAAACTTACAGTCACTCCTCTGATATTGCAAAAACTTCAGAATACACAGAAATTGGGCACATTCACAGCCTCCTACTCAGTTGAAAACCCAGAGGGTGGATAAACTTCTTCAAAGATCCAGCCAATACTTTTATTAACATTTAGCATACACATATTTTACAGAAATAAACACATAAGGTTTACATAGTTACAATGACCATTTCTGAGTGATTTGGGATAATAGAAATGTGATCTCAACCTTTCTGCAAAACAAGAATACAGGAAAATTTATCTTTGGTCAGCTGTAAATGTATTGCAATTAAACAACACAACATAAAATTCCATTTCATGGGGTGTTTTTTTTAACCTGCTAGAAGCACGGGCACAAAATTTGACCATTCAAGACATTGACACCAGAGGATCCCCTGCCTCCCAGTGTTATCTCTAATTGATGTAATCTGCACAGTCAGGCTAACTCAGACATTTTCCCAGACCATGAATCTTGTTGACTATACCTCAGCACTATGAGGAAAAAGCACAAAGAACTGATTCTGCTTCAGAACAAAATTCAATTCTTGAACATCAACATTTATTCCTATTTAGGATTATACTTCTTTCCAGTTAAAAGTTAAATTTTAGTATCTTATATCTTAAAAGAACAAAATTCTAAAATTTGCTTGGATAAATACTCTTATTCCCCTTCACTCTAGGATGTACAGTTTGCAACATTTGGATTCACACACATGTCTAAAGATGTAGAAGGGTAGAAAAAAGTTTTTATGTGTGGGTATCCAAGCAAAGTAGATTTAATGAAAATGTACTGGGGGAGAAGAAGAAAAAATACGAAAACGAGAAAAAAATAAACTGTAAAAAATATGAAATGGTCTTGACCATCTGGTAGTGTCAGAAATACTTAATGTATCAATGGCCAGCTGACTGGCTAGAACATCTCAGGTTGTAGGACATGGTTCTTGTACCACAGATCCCAAATCCCATAGTACTGTAAAACACTGTCATTGGAAATTTTAGTAAATTAAAGAAATATTTTCCCTTTAGCTTGAGAATGAATACCCTGACAGTTTTGAAGATTAGGTATCAGAATTAACATGGCAGAGTCTTTTTAGAGAAGGTGTTCTTACGGCACATGAAATATAGTGTTATCTGCTGTAAGGCTTACTGAATGTCGTAATTAAGATAAAATGTTGCCTTTTATGACATTTCAAGATCTGATACATAGAAACAATATCCTGAGGATATCATCTTTAGTGTTCCAAGTTGTAGTCAATTTTCTTTTTTTGAAAGAGATTTCAGCCTTCTGTTTAAGCTCATGAAGAATCCATCCCACTTGTTACATTTCACCAATATAAAATATCAGTTAAATAATGGCCTTAGAATTATCCAGAAAACAAAACAAAAAGCCTCCAAACCTCACAACTTCTTTTTTTTTTTTGCTTTGTTTTTCGTTTTGCTTGGTTGGTGCTTGGTTTTTCTGTTTTTGTCTTTTTGTTTGTTTGCTTTTGTTTTGGTTTGGGTTTTTTTTTCTACTGGGATCCATAGAGCAATATTAATTACTTCATTTACACATTATTTTTAATCTACCTGGCCCTGGAGGAAATATGGGTCCTTTTCTCTTCTTTGTCACTTCTAAAGTCTCTTTTGTTCCCCTGACCTAACAGTCATAACCCTGGAGACAGCATGGCATTAAACAACTTCACATCTGGGTTTCTTTTGCTGTTTCAGCAACACCTTGAGGAACAATGGAAAACATGGACTATGAACACATGGAACAAGGAACTTTCTGAACTTTCTGTCATTTATCAACTCACATCTGATGTCACAAGATACAGATGGATTGGGTGATGCTTCTTGTTGACTATCCTGATAGCCAAAGAGGTCAGTTGTTTTGCATGCAATTCTTTTGTGTTTTTCTTCTCTCTTGGCAGACAATACACACAGAGATAAGACATATTCTCCATCAGGAGCAGGACAGTTCCTCTTGGAGATGAAGCTGATTGTGCTTGTCTGATTTGGATGAGAACCCTGTCAGACACTATGAGTGTCATGATGGAACCCTTGATCTCTGTGGAAGGGGTAGTGCCCAAAGACCTTAATGAATTTTGTCTTGAGCAGTCATTGCCTTACTGACTTCCCTCTCCTTTTTGATGCCAAAAATGGTCTGCAAAAGAACCTCCTTTTCCCCCATGTTTTTTCCCCAATGCTTGGACCTCTGTCCCTCTCCACATCACAGATATGTGGAGTGGACACAGAAGGAGGGAGACAAGCTATAGCAAGTTTATGTGGCCACAAATTGGGACCAAACTGTGGGCATGAGACCATAGCAGTCTGGAGTAACATATTGGGAAGGGCATACAGCATTACTAGGCATTACATCTTTTAGATGTGTCAGGAAAATCCTGCTTTTCTTTTCTAAAGAGAACAAGGAGCTACAGACTTCTAAGCTGGATTACATTAAGTTCAAGCCTTTGGCTGTTTGATTACTTTTGTCAGCATTTTAAGAAGCTAAAATATTTTACTCTTTTCTTGGGCATAGTCAGCTGGGCTTTGTACCACTAAGTGCAGGAATTGCTTTGACAGAATTGGAGAGCTGTCTGTCTAGAGGAGTCAGCATATTTGGGGTGTTGCTGTTTCAGTATTGATCAGTCCTGCTTTATTCCACAAACGTGTTAAACAAAACACTGTTGATTGCATCATCAGCTTTCCCCTTGCCTTTCACCTCTTCCCTCTATGCTCCATTCTCTCACTAAGTTGAACAAGAGAGAACTAAGCTAAGAACTAAGCTAAGAAAATGTTCTAGAAAAGTGTTGAGGATAGCTTTTTGGCAAAGAAGCCATATTGCGTACTCCACATGGCTGAATAATAATAAATAATGGGTCTAGCTTGGGTTTGAGCAGAAGAATGGATCCTCTGAGTTCCCTTCCAAACTACATTAGTCAGTTGTTCTATGTGATACAACCCCCCTGTATTTCACAGAACAAAGGTGGGTCTGTGTTTCTCCTGGAGCTGTCAGTCTATGAAATGATTCAGCAAGGGACATGAAAGGTTAGCCCAAGACCATTTGCAACACATTCTGGCTTTGTCCACTCCCAAGCACCCTGAATCCCTCGGGAGATATAGTTAAAGGCATGGCAGCTGATGTCAGAGGTGTGAACACACAGACTTGGATAGCTTTGGTATCTGCATGCTGTGGCAATTCATCCATGCATTTGGGCACAACCTTCTGCAGTTTTGTCCTGTCACATGGACTTTTGTAAGATGGGGCTGGCTGTCCTGCATCTGTGGCTTCCAATTCTCTTCATGCCTTTTCTTAAGGGGACATGAAGGCCAAGGAAAACCCACCTGGCTGAGGTTCTTGGCTGATGGAACACTGTTGACAGATCAGGGCCAACCTCCCTGCTGAGACTCTCAACAGAGGAGGAAGCAAAAGGCATACATGGTTCATATGCCCTTGGCTTTTCTTGGACTAACTTGATCCCTGAAGTCTGCAGGAAAGCAGAGTTGAGGAGGCAAACTGCTCCTAAAGTAAATGCCTCCTGGGGACTTGGCTGGGAATTAGACAGGCATGTTACAGAGCCAAAGTGTAAATCTAAAATTTTGAAATAAAGTTTGGAATTTTGCTCAGAAAACTTGGCCACTTGGAGGTCTGGCTGTAATGCCAATGCCAGAAGAGGCAGAAAAAATTGGACTGAACTTCAACAAGCAAGATATTCCCTGATCACCAGTGACTGACAAGCTTGATTTCAGCCCCACTCCTTGAACACACCAGAACAGCTATCAGAAAAAGGCACCTACTGTAAAAAATACATGAGTTCAGTGGGTGGTAAGTCTGCTTTTCACTCAGGAACCCCTTAGGAGTCAGTTAGGAGCAGCACATGGGACTCAGTAGCAGTAGAGGCTTATACAGTTGAGAAAACAAAGTTGAAAACAAACAGCTGCATAATGTATTGCAGTAAGGCTTTCACAGCACAGAGATAGTGGGTCATAAACAAGTCCCTCAGTAACTGGATATTTTCCAACAAGGCACAAGGCCTAAAAAGAACTATTTGTTTTTTCACTCTTCATGAGATGAAATGCACACTGCAGGAAAATCCCGTGCAAATCAACATAGCCTCATGGAAACCATGAGACCATCAATAAAAGTAATAAATGAAAAGGGTTATAATAATATATACTTAGCACTTTACATTTTCAAAGTGCTGACAGGGCATTAATCCTCAAAATGCCCTTGTGAGGGCAAAGGCAGCTTTAACATTTTGAAGCAGGCTTGTGAAACGATTTTTGGTCTGAAATTGATCTGACCTGACTTCTGCTCACTAGGATCATACTACTCAAAGTTAAATTGGATCATAGTATTTTCACACCAGATATTATGATGCTTCATTGTTTCTCCTCCTCTGAACATGAGAAGCAGTGCCCAGTGTTTGCTAGGCCAAACCTTAATGCCAGCACTATAAAACTGCTTTCTAAGGTCAATCCTTCCTCTTAGCTTGGGCCTATGGAATATTGTGTTTACTATCACTGGAGAATTTTATTACATTTTATTACCCGGTTAAACTACTATCACTGGAGAATTTTATTACATTCAATTACCCGGTTAAACTTTTTTTTCCATTTAAATAACTATGCAAAACATAGTTGTCAGCAATTCATAGACCAAAATATGCAGATTAGCCATTACCAATGAACTGAGAGTCGAACTGACTCCAAGACAGCCAGAAAAGAAAACAAGAGAGCATAAATTATATTTTATAACTTCAAAGGACTGCTTTTTATCTTCCACAGATTATTTGCTCAACTGCAGTTTTGAATTAGCTCTGCCTCTCCTGATGCTCAGGCTAGGGGCGCAGTTAGTTGCTTAGTTTGTTGCACATTTTTGCTCTTATTTCTGGTTGGTTTTGTTGGGGCTGTGATTGTTCTACCACTTCTGTTACTGTTCACGATCTCAGTAAGTCAAAATGTCATAAATGTTGGATACTCCTGTGCAGCTGTGCACGATGGGTTTCATTAAAATCATATGAAATGAAGTAGATGGTTATAAATAGGATATCTATGTCAAAAGCACAAAAGCTAAGATTCTAAAAAAATTATAAAAGGCAAGAAAGGGACTCCAAAATTCCACCTTCAAGAGAAATGGTAGAAATGATAAGTCAAAATCAAAACTAGGAGAGGTGAGTTGGTAGCTGTAGAAAGAAGGAAGAGGGAGAAAGAGTAGACACCAAGAGATCACATAGACAGACACTTCCTAAATACAGGGAATAACCAGCAGTTCAGCCCAGCTGTATTATATTTCATGTTCTGCCCATGTAACCTTACAACCGAATGAGGAAGCACTTGAGAAACATGTTTTTATAAATATTGAGACTGATAGCATTCACTGTTCTAAGCTGCACCGCATATGATAACAGAGCAAGAATGCTCACCGTAAGTAATAGGTAAAAAGATTTTAAAAAAACAACCCCAAACCCCCACAAACAAAACAATGCCAAAACAATGTGAGATTTCTTGATAAAGAAGGAAACAGCTAGTGAAGTTCTTTTTCAGAATTTATTAGGAATGTTATTCTGAGAAAAGTAAGTCTGAACTAAGCAATGTCCATCTTTGGAATCATGGACATACAGTGACTTGCATAAAAGTGCCATAAGCCCCTCATAAGAAGAATGCTTAAACAGTACTTTGGTAGCAGGAATTGTGGAATGAGTATGTGCTGCCAAACTGGCACAAGCAGATGTTTTGTAGAGGCTTACTGGGGGCATGTGCATGGGCACATAGCAGATGGAGGGAGACTCTGTAGTTGAGTTCTGCCAGAAATTCCTATGCTGGAGATTCCCAAATCTGTAACATCCAGCAGGAGATTTCTACCAGACGTCTGGCTTGGGTTCCTCTATACTGCTCAACTAAAGAGATAAAAACAGAGCTGAGAAATTACTTCAAAATATGCAAAATCTTCTGAATATAAAATCTTCAAAATGACTGAATCACCTCTTAATTAGTCGTTGTACTGAGAGTCTAAAAAGGATTTGAAATGGCCAATCACTTCACATCACGTATTGGGAAATCAACACAGTTAACACTTTAGCAAGTTGAATGTCATGACAGTGGCCTAAAGAATCATTTCTGCTGTCAATTAGCTGAAAAGAAATGACAATTCTGTCTGCACACAGACTGCGGGTACAAGATTTCAGTGATCCAAGCAGATCCTAGACAGATAATAACTACTGCTCTCATTTTTCCAAACTATGAGTTCAGAAGTTTAAGCTGATACAAATAGTGTGTTTTGCTATAGTAAGCTCTCTCTTCTGCTTATCTTTATATTTTATGCTGTGCTTATTACAGTGGTATTCCTCCTAGGCTACTCTTCCCACAAAGCACTCTTGCCAAACTCCTAATGATCCATTCATCCTGTGTCTTGATATAAAAAGCCTCATGCAAGACATGATAACCACTAAGGCAATTAGCTACACCACGTGCCCTATTCCACCTACTTGCCTGACACTACAGGAGACACCCCCAATTCAACAACAAATACAACTCCAGATCCAGACCAATAAGATGACCTTCCATAAACTTCCAATTCCATTTATTTTTGGCTACTGAATAAGGCAAACTTCCTTCTTGCAACCTATCAGCTTATCTCTGGAAGTATTTAAAACTAGAAAATAGAAAAGCTTCTCTACAAACTAACACAGCAAGATGAAATTAAAAAACACAACAAAACACATAAATTACAGAAAACATGCCCTTCAACCAGATTGGCATAAAGGAAATGCAGGCATTCTTTTGTAAGAAAGGACTTCTATTTTGTGGCAAAACTGAGTATATAACTCATGCTTTCTACTAAGTAAACCCAAATCATTATACATAATGCATATGCATATTTGAGGTTGTACGTTGGCTGGGGGATAGCAAAATATAACCAAAGCCAGACACTCCTTGCTCCAAGATGGAAGTACCTATTTACTGCTTTAAGAAGGAACAATTAAAGAAGATCTTCTTCCTTGAAACTGTTTCCACAAAAAAAAAAAATAAAATATTAGCACAGCTACACCAACTCTTTTGCAAAAGAGTTGAATAGAACAAAAAATATAGGCATGGAAGGCAAGTACAGGGTCCTCTATTTACCACTTATGGGAAAAATTATGGTTATTACTATACTTTGTATTCCCACCCAGTTCCTAATAGTATCAGTGAAAATACTTCCACTGCTTTAAGGTATATAAGTCTGACTCAGGAAAATATTTGATAGTTCAGGGCCTTAAGAATTTATATATTTTCACTGATTTTAATTAGAATTGTTGACAAGCATTAGGCATCCCCATAAGAATCCTGCTAACCAGAAGCCATAGTGAATTATTTCTTTATTACCGAATGCAAATAATACTAATATTAGGTTGAGGTGGATATTCTATGTATTATTTAGCATGACAGTGGTGACTACTGGAACCACAAATGTTACTTTTATGTGTTCCTTATCATGCCACTGAAATCATGGAGCAAATTAAAAAACTCCTATCAAAAATCTTTAGGAAAAAAAATCCCTCTCAAATGAAATAATTAAAGAACTTTTACTTCTAGCACTTTAGGAAGAAGTATGAGCTTAATATTAGGACTGTTTGGATCTGGAAATGTTGTTCAATAACACAATCTGAGCTGTTTTGATTTAAAGATAGTGGGAAACAGTACTTTAACACGTAAACCTATCTTCATTCCTAACCATAGAAGAGAATTACATGAAACACACACTGAAATTTTCCAATTTTTGCAAAATCATATATTATTAGTTGCTAAACCACAGTATCTGAAAAATTTGTGTATATGGTGCTGAAGTTTTTGGGGGCACAGTGTAAATCCACTGGAAGATTCATTGTGAATTCACTCTCCAGGACACTTTTGTTGCATCCCAATTTCTTGTTTCCACTCAAAGTTCCTCTCTTAATATCAATTTAATACCATTTTTATAGTAATTACTAGAAAATGACTGAACTCACACTGAGGCCAAAACAGTTGGGCAGCAGAAGGGAAGACAACTGTGCCCAGTGTTGGATCACATGGTTTTCTCTTTGGACCCAGCATCTTGGCAGATATAAATGGAAGAAAAGTATAATTTTCATAGAATCATATAATTACAATATTATTTAAACTATTAGAGTGCTTTGGGTTGGAAGGGACCTTCAACTTTCAAACCCCCTTCCATGGGCAGAGAGTTTAAGTCACCTTTCACTAGACCAGGTTGCTCAAAGCCCTATCCAACCCAGCCTTGAACACTTCCAGGCATCCACAACTTCTCTGGGCAGCCTCTTCCAGTTTGTCATCACCCTCACAGTAAAACTAATTTTCTTCCTTATGTCCAGCCTAAATCTATCCTCTTTCAGCTTAAAACCATTTCCCATTGTCCTGTCACTACAGGCCTTGGTAAAAATTTTCTCTCCATCTTTCTTATAAGTGCCCTTTATATACTGAAAATGCCTCAGAAAGGTCTGTGTGGAACCTTCTCTTCTCTAGGCTGAACAACCCTAACTCTCTCAGTCTGCCTTCATAGGAGAGGTGTTCCAGCCCTCTGAGAGTATCTTTGTGGCCCCACCTGGACTCGCTCTAAAATGTCCATGTCTCTCTTGTGCTAGAGATTCTAGACCTGGATGCAGTACTCCACCTGGGGTCTTAGGAGAGCAAAGGTATTTGCCCAAATACCAGCATGCAGATATTGTATCTATAAGAGACTGACAAAGACACTATTCACTGTGTAATTATTACCCAGATCTGAAAATAACAAAAAAAAATTTTAATCTTTGTGGTTCAGCTGTGTGCTCTGTTTCCCTTAGGTGAGCTATTTGTTGCACAATTTATGCTAAATAAAGTATGCTCCAATTACAATGTATTGTTTCATAAAACAGAGGGAAAATGCAGAAGTTATGTGCCCACCCCACTCTGACCAGTTCATATCACGTGAGATAACCATCACTTACCACTAGCAATAGTGCTATAAGTTAGCAATATTTGTTTCTAAATGTCTAACCTGAGTGCAATCACCAGGCAAGCTACACCAAGAGATTTTACTGCTTTATAAATATGAATGGCTGAAAGGAAAACATCAACAATAACAAAAAATTCCATGCACATTCTACAAACTGGGATACTTCTGCGGATGACGTACATCTTTTGTTCTACAGTGGATTGCAATTATCTAAACAAAAGGATTACAACAGCCAACTGATTTTTGGTAGTAATACTGAAAACTGACAGAAGTTTCAGTAAGAGATTTGCCAGTTGGCACACCAAAGAAGGGAAACCCCTCCAAGATGCAGCACATGATCGAACTCCTCCCTCCCAAACACACAGAAGCTGCAGTGCTTACTTGGGACTTTCTTCTTTCCTCTTCCTTACATTGAGACAGCTTCCACAGTTTATATTCAGAAGCTCAAATCCTGTTCTAGTTCCAGTGGTATTAAATGCAGAACAATTACGCTTGTGTGAGTGGGCATAAAGAAGAGAACCTGGCAGAGAGCATGTACTGAAAATAGATTGTTTTTCTGATTCATGAGCTCATAACTTATCTGAAACCAGTTACTCAGAGCAAAACACCCCTTCCATTCCCCATGCATCTCCTGTGTGATGGCTCCCACTATGATGCAGCATCACAACCAGCCATGGGAAGGTCTTGTGAAGCATTTGGAGCTACATCAGCAGAGCAAACAGTGGCATGGGTCTGCTTAATTTCAGGAAATGAGGGTGTTGGAATTACAATGTGGTGGCAGGGCTCATCAGAACAATTTATTTCCATGCTATGGGCCTGTGGCCTAATGAATTGGAAAATATTTGCCTATGTTCTCTGCTTAAGCTCTAAATTAAACTGACACCTTTTATCAAAAATGCCAATTTTATGAACTGAAATATATGACATGCTATTGCCTGATTGATAATACAAGTTTTCTTTTAGTTTTGTGTATAGCAACAACAATTTTTTCTTGGCATACACAGGGGTTGTAAGTTCTCCACATTTGAAACTCTATGTCCTAAATAGTATATTCAGTGCATTGTCTTTACTGTTTCTGTGCAAATTGACAAGTATATTGAATAATGCTAGCAGGGTTAGTGTTAGATTATAGTGCTGAGAATATATTCTAAATTACAGAATGCTGATTTCTTATTTACCTGTTCACAGTGCTTGAAAAAACCAATAGTCTGTTCCCTGTTATTTCAGCTTCCCACCAATGGGGTAAGTATTTAACTTTGTTCCGGTTTTTGAAAAGGGCAAGAAGGATAACCCGGGAAATTACAGGCCTGTTAGTCTCACTGCAGTGCACTGCACTGTGCTCTCTCACAAAGTGGAGAAGATTATCCTAGAAGGTATTGAAAAACACCTGAAGGACAACACAGTCATCGGTCACAGCAAGCATGGCTGCATGAGAAGAAAGTCCTGCTTGGAAAATCTGATTTCCTTTTATGACAAGGTAACTCACCTAATTGCTTAAGGGAAGCAAATTGATGTAATCTTTCTGGATTCCAGTGAAGATTTTGATACTGTCTCCCACAGTATCCTTCTGGATAAAATGTCCAGCATATGGCTGGGTAAAACCATCAGGGCGAGCAACTGGCTGATAGGTCGGGCACAAAGGGATGTAGTATATGGGCTTACATTGGGCTGGCCACTCACTACTGGGGTTCTACAGATCTGCATCTTAGGCCCAGATCATCTTCAACAATAATTTGATCACAATGCTTGAAGGGATGGTAAGTTTACAGATGATACAAAATTGGGAGGAGCTGTTCACTCCCTTGAAGGCAGAAAGACCCTTCAGAGACACCTAGACAAATTAGAGGGCTGGGCAGTCAACCATATGAAGCTGATCAAAGACGTGCTAGATTCCACACCTGGGAAGGGCAACTCTGAATGTACCTACAGACTGGGGAATGAGAGGCTGGAGAGCAGCACTGAGCAAAGGGACCTGGGAATCCTGTTCAACAGCAAGCTGAATACGAGTTGGCAATGTGCCCTGGCAGCCAGGAGGGCCAACTCTGTCTTGGGGTGCATCGAGCACAGCATCACCAGCTGGCTGAGGAGAGGCAATTGTCCCACTCTACTCTGTGCTGGTGCAGCCTCACCTTAAGTACCATGTGCAGTTTTGGATGCCACAACATAAGAAAGGTGTAAAGCTATTAGAGAGCCATTCAAAGGAGGGCTGCAAGGGTGGGGAAGGCTCTAGAAGGGAAGCCATACAGGGAGTGGCTGAAATTACTGGTTTTTGTCAACCTGGAGGAGACTGAGGGGAGACCTCACACCAGTCTACAGCTGCCCCTCACAAGAGACAGGTACTGATCTCTTCTCTCTCATTACCAGTGATAGGACCCAAGGGACCAGCATGAATCTGTTTCAGGGAAATTTTATGTTGGATATTAGGAAAAGATTCTTCACCCAGAGGGTGCTTGGGCACTAGAACAGACTCCCCAGGAAAGTGATCAGAGCACCAAGACTGCCAGAATTCAGGAAGCATTTAGACAGTACTTTCAGGCACATGGTGTAATTCTTGGGGTTGTCCTGTGCAGGGCGAGGAGCTGGACTTTGATGAGCCTTGTGGGTCCCTTCCAGCTCAGGATATTCTATTATTAACAGGCAATTTCATTGAACTAGGTCTTTCATTCTTGGGTGTTTTAGAGGAGACTGGACTACTTGGGGAGGTTTTAAAGGCTTTTTAATTGAGGAAAACCAAACTTGGCCTATGTACAGTCTCCTCTTCTGACTCCATGCCACTAAAAGGAATGCAGCATGACCTGCAGAGAGCCTCCCCTAAAGGGTTCATTGCAGCATCTGCTGGAGATCTTCCAAAGAGTAATGTTACTCTGCAGTGTAAAGAAATGTTTTGATAACATTCCCTCTGTAGCTTGGAGAGACAGATAAAGGCAGCAAGAAGAGATTTAATTTACACTTCAGAGGGTCACAATTTTGTTCTGCTAATGAAGTGGTCTAACTCTTAGGTTCTCTTGCTGAAATACATAAAGACTGATAGGTCATGTTAACAACGTTATTATTAGTGGTTTCAGAGATGATATATATATATTCTGCCTGAGATTTTGCATAGAGCTATGAGAATGTAAATAGTCAAGTAATACAATCCATCCAATTCCATGCTAGATTCCGTGCTTTCACTAAAGGAAAACTGAAACCAGCAGCATTACAATTCCTGAAAGATTAATTTTCTAAATTTCTATTTCCTTAAATAGATTAAATGAAAATTCTTGCAAGAATCAATTCACATTGATAACAAGGTGAAGCATTCTCACAGAGAACAAAATGAATCTGTACCCTTTAAATGTTCAGGTAGCTGCGTTAATTTTGAAGTAGCTGCTAAAACCTCTGCAGCTTCCTGAATGAACTGTTGCTGCTTATGGTATGTATGTCCACTGCTCATGCAGTTTAACCTGGACATGCCACAGCACAGGGATGAAAATCACCAATCACAAATACTCACGGCATTTTTCTGTTTGCTGCATACAACAGGTATGACAGTAAGAAAAGCACACCACTCACAGAAGTCTCTCAGCGTGGGAATTCTGTCCCCGTGGTGAGCCACTTCCCTTCTCCCCTGTGAACTGCTTGTCTTTGGGTTTTTTGACCACCTTGTATTTTGTGCTTCTTCTTCCCTGCCCACAATTTCTAAAGACTGTATTAAAGAAAAAGTTTTCATTTCCCTCTGCACACTACATGTGGAGGTGCAGACCCACTCATCTGTCATTTAATGGTGTTTAAACTGGTGATGTTATACCAGTGTAAAGGTGGTGTGAAAGGGCAATTTGGCTCTGTCTAGTCTTCATCTGTTCAAGCTCATACCAGCACACTGAGTTCCAAATAATTAGGAGCTTCTCTCCAGCTGGTGTTTTGGTAGAAAAGGTGGTTGAGCAACCAGTCTGGATTTTCCTGCATCTGAAAGAGACTGAAGATGCCTTGAACATTACATGCACTTTCCTAATATGTTTTCAGTATCTGCTATAGCACAACAGTGGGTGGAATGACAAATAGGTATTCTTTAGGAATGAATTGCCACTGTCAGAGTTCAGGGGAGTTCAGAGCATTAAATTTGTATTTATTTACTGGTGCTTTTCACTATTTACCAGGATTTTTTTCCTGCCCAATCGATGCAGCTATACTCAGAGAAGAATTCCCTTTGGTTTGCTGTCAGAGCTCCCTTGGACTTCATCACCCACAAAGCTTGCACACTGATGAAGGAATACAGGGCCTTTGGGTGATATTTTGCATATTCAGGTTTCATTC
Organism: Acanthisitta chloris; assembly: GCF_000695815.1. Lineage (NCBI taxonomy): Eukaryota > Metazoa > Chordata > Aves > Passeriformes > Acanthisittidae > Acanthisitta > Acanthisitta chloris. The sequence goes on along the minus strand of NW_008655247.1, from coordinate 2,800 downwards.
CTGGTCCTGTTAGTAATCTGCTGTGCCACCTTTCTATGTAGGCTTTTTGGAGACAGCATGAAGCACAAGGTTAATGGTGTGTGTATCACACAAGTTAATGTTGCATTCTTTTTAAACTGATATATTTCTCTTTAATAGGTTGCGAAGCCACAAATGGGTAAGATGTCAAACTTGCCCACCCCTCAACCTTTCCTTAATAGTATATTTAAAAAATGTAAACGGAATATGAGGGTTGAAACCAATCAGTGGAAATCTTAGCATGCCTAGAGGCTTCTGGATATAACAACTCTGTTTCCATTGGACTTCCCTCCAGAAACTTAGGTGGTTTCTGTTAATAGCTACAGCATAAAGAATATTTCTAACTGAATCATCTGAAAGACTATTTTAAAGAATGACTGCATTAACAAGTATACCAGATTCCTGATCAGAATAAAAAGAATTTATTCTTTCAATATGTCTAGCTCCAGGGTGGATTTTTTTCCCCTGTCTTCTGCCTCCTCTTGTCTTCATTTCCTTGGGTTTCACAAATATATAGTAACAATTAATTATGACTCAAACCAAGGTGGTTAACAGCGTACTATTAATAAAACCTTTCAGGGGAATTATAAACAACTTTTGCATTCATGGAGTATATAGGTAGCAATATTTATTCATGCATTATTCATCAGGAGATGATGAGCTGGATAGGGAAGATTGTATTAGTGTGGATAAATTAAGAACAGATGAATACCTCACCTTAAAAATCAAATTGCACATGGATTTGTTTTTCTTTTTGGAGCCTTTAAAGTGTTATTTCCCTTTTCTCTCCTCACTTCTTTAATTATTTATATAATTCTTGTCATGCTCCCTCTGCATTTCCAAGCTTTATTCAATTATAACATTATGTGAGGAAAACAGAAATTAGAAGTATCACCACTAAAATCACAATAGCAACAGATTTGCGGAAGAGACAGGATACTGTAAGTACTTGACTAAAACAATTCTCAACATTATTATTTGCAGTTTCATCATTTATCTGGAGGGAAAAGTGAATGTAGTGCATTGCATGCTATTTAGACATAAAGAATTTATCTACAAACACATTAGAATATTTCAGTGGAGTTATCCTAAATTACTGTCAATAACTGTGGCTCACAGAGACCTGACACATCATATCTTTGAATATATAGGAAGTAAAACTCCCAGTGAGTTCATATCTAAGTACTGAAATGGCACTCCTTAGGTGATAAAGAACTAATAATACTATAAGATCACACAGGGTCATTAAACATCAGCTTCAGAACAGTGTAGCTAGTGGTGGAAGCATTTGTTTTGGTATACTGTCTCATCCACAACAATGACAAAATGTGTGCTAATTTAAACGATGCCACTAGCTGTATTAAAGCACAGCCTAAACAGGGGTTTGCATTCATCTTACTGAAAACACACACACACACACAAGGAAAACCACACAAACTTCAAAATCTTAACCACCTGAGACAACCTATTAGATAATGCTTAACAATCCATCAAATAGCAATGAATTAGATGATTAATTTCATTTTAAATAAAATGGCATTAGATCTGATGAATAAAGTGGCATTAGATCTGATGAATAAAGTGGTTTTCATCAGAAGTAAAATTTCAGTGGGAAAATGGCCTGAATTTTCAATAAACATTTCAGCACAGTTGCAAGTCTCTGGTTCAAATATTTGAAATATTGAAGCGGATTTGCTCTTTAAATTATGGATTTCAGAAAGGAACCAGGAAATATCTGACTGAAAATGTTTCCCTATTTTCCAAACAAGTCCAACTGCCTTGTTATAAGGAGAAGTTTGCTCACTTTTTAAAGTTATATATACCCAAAAAATTTCTTTTATGTACTATTGCTGGGGGTGGGGGAGTACACATCTGCGGGAGGAAGGGTAAGAATGGGACATTAAGATGAGTTATTGCAAAAGAAAAAGGAGTTACAGCCCGTTTTCAGTCCTTGTTTATTTTCCTTTTCTTCTCATAAATTACTCAGTTCAAGAAACAGTACATTCCTGTATGACATACACTTCAGATTTCTTCAGCAAACTGTGCAACTTTGCATGATACCTTCTTTTTTGTTCTTAATTTCTAGTGAAAAGGTAAAACTACCCCTATTTTGAAACTATGACATGTTTAAAACCGATTTTTCCCTGTACAATGTAATGGAAAACGTATAGGCTTTATTATTATTAAGCTATATATATAGTTACACCCACACCCACAAGCACACATACCCTTCCCTTTCTGTGGCTTGGAACAATTGCAAAGGACAGATGGACTTGGGAGGGGTTTCATAAGTACTGAAAAAGGTCTCATGTACTCATTTGTTTACACCAAGTATTTAAAAACACATAAATCAGCCACTTCACGGCAAGCAAAGCAAAAAAAGGAGGTGCAAGTAAAACACATATGTACAGAAAGCTAATGCATCTGCAGTTACATACAATAAATGTGGAGAATATAATCTGTAGCTCATGCTGCTCTCTATGCCATTTTATTCTACTTACAGCAATGTTTAGTATTAGGTTATATGGATCTCAGAAGGGAAAAGATACAGTAACAAGAGTATGAAACTGGTTTGCAGGCAGAATAGCCCATAGACAAGGAGTCCCTGCACTCAGATTGTGCCTTATGTAGAGCTTGTGATTCAACACAGGGGAAAAGGTTCCTAAAACAGTCTTGGCCCACACAAGGCCTTAATAGGACTTAATCCTAATGAGTAAAGGGCAGAGCTGTGCTGAAGAGTGGGGTTAAACCCATCATGTGAGAAATAGCATCTGAAAGCTGT
>NW_008655246.1:128822-133629 GCF_000695815.1 Acanthisitta chloris | reverse complement strand
TTGTTTGTTTGTTTGTTTTAAGGAAAATATTGTTTGATAATCAATAAGTAGATAGGAAACAAAAGATAAAAAACAGAGATAATTTTCACAGGGGAAGAACTGTCCAATGTATCCAAGTAGGATTTGTGCTAGAAGCTTTGCTCCAGCATAATATTCAGCATTGGCCAAGCAAAAGGGATAAATAAAGCAAGGTGACAAAAATAGTTGAGTATACCAAGAATTTCAAGTTAGCCAAAGTTATGAGTCTGGGGAGAATTGCAGAACAATTTCATGATCTTTGTGTTTTGCAAAGTAGCTGATAGGGCAAGTGGGCCCTGATGAGAAATATACAGTCATACCCTCCAAATTAGTTGTTATCACTTCGTAAAAAGATTTATCATGTGACTGTACTCTGAAAGCATCAGATCAACACTGAATAAATAATGTTAAAACTTGCTAGGAAAGGAGTGGATCAACACACAAGGAATGTCAGACTAATGACAAAACCCATGCTGAATTCCAGTATTAGTTACTGTGCTCAGTTATGTTCATTTGTAACAAAAATAACGTAAAAAAATGTTTAAGAAGTAATAGTTTTGCTAGAGTGGTTTTATGATGGGTGAATGTCTGTCACAACTTCTTGGAGTAAAGAATTTTTTCCTGCAATATTTGTTTTACACTCTACAATGTCAGGGCTATAGTTACAGCTTAGGCTATGGTTCCCATGCTTTTTGGTTTCCAGGAAATAGGACATGTTTTGATTTGTTGCTTGTAAATATTGCCCTCTTAAAAATAGCCGTTAAAAAAAATCCACAATAAAAAACTGATGGATAAAGACAACTGGACCAAATTATTTAGGATGTTTTTCTTAATTGCCTGGTTTTGCTTTTGTAGCTAGTGAATCACTTCTTCCCTCCCTCTCCTCTTCTGCTCCAGTAAACCAGAGAGGAAGACAGTGGTGATAATCTGCTGGGACTGAAATATTTTACACTTGTTTGGTAGGTGATAAATGCTACATTCCAAGAGGATTAGCACAGTGAAACTTCACTAACGGAGTGAGCTTTTCTGGATGCACACTAAACAATTCAGAGCCTTGTTGGATCAACAGTAATAATACTTATTCTTTAGGAAAACTAATACAGGAACAACAGCTATATGAAGTTAAATTTATATTTTTAATATACTACTGCAACTACTGTGCTGTGAACTCATTTAATTGGTGTGGGGATTTTTTTTCACTGGTCCACACTAATTTGTGAACTCCAGTTAAATCTTAACTGAGTTAGTAAGATGTATTTTATCTTCTCAGGAAAGGAAGGCAATTTCAGGCCACTTAATGTGTTAACCCAGACAAAACATGTGCATTGGTCATCATTACAGCTATCATACAATGTTAATAAATGGATACCCTAATAAATGCGAAAGTTATAATATTGCAAGTGAAACATTTCTAGTTTTACTGAATTCCTATCATTTCTTTAAACATTTCAATGTCATTAAAACCTGTCATTGAAAGGACATGCTGAATTTTCAAGGAAGGTAACTGTAACAGCATTTTGCATTTCTTGCCCAAATCTATACACATTCAAAAATACTGTTGAGAGCATTCAGATTTGTTTATTACCTTAGTGAAAATAATGTAATAAGTACAGCATACTAAAAATGAGAAATTGTTTTGACGATTGCAAGCTTTTTTAACTCCCTTACTCCAGATATGGGAAATCTATAGCTAAAAAAAATTTTATCGCTTGGAATTTCTTCAATCTACATAGAATAACAAGGCAAATAACCTATTCTAACATTGAATCCAAACAATATGAGGTGTAAAGGTCCGTATTAAAAGAATAAAGTGAAATTGTTTTCCAGTTTCTTGATGTTTAAGCACAGAATTTAATCAAAATATTAATTTATGACATTTTATATTTTACTTCATTTTTTCTATTTTGTCATGTACTAGCCGTAGTTATGTCCTAATGCATAATCAGAGGGCTGCAGTGGAACACCAGGAAAAAAAAACCCCACTAACCCATCTAATGCTAGGTATTTCTAGTACCAGATGGTATCACATGGACGATTTTTAATTGTGAGCTTTATGCGAGAGCTGAGTGCTCCATCTGTGACAGACTAGCTCCCCAAGATGGCAATACGGCGTTCAGTCCATTTCCCTGATAGAGACTAAATGCATTACTTTTGAAAAAGCCATGCTTTGAGCACAGTTATGTTTACTTTGAAGCACTGTTGTGATATAATGTCCAGTGAATGCCCAGCAGAATGAGCTGTGCTTGCTCTCACTTGAAGATTTCTTGTCTTTGTAGGCATTATACAGGTTATTGCCATACATGAACTCAATATTGAAAGTGTTGGTAGAAGGGGAGATTTGCTTAATTGCATTTTATTTCCCTTCCTTTTGAAATGCAGTTTATGCAGTTTTTCCTTCAACCACATAGGATTATGGCCTAATGAAATGGAGCCACATTGCTGATATGTGATGTAATAGAGAAGACGAAGGAATGATAGAACAGAGTGATAGAGAGCTTTCAGTCTGGATGTGTAATGATTTCTGGGAATCTTGAGGTACCTTCCCTTGAATATTGAGATACCTTCCCTTCTCCAGTTCCTTTTGCAAGTTTTGTCAATAATGACTTGCAGTGTACGAAGTTCTCAGATGATACATACTGTGCTTTGTTTTAGGAGAAATCTCAATTTATTTTTATAATTTCATTGAAATGTTAAAAAAAAAAACAACTAATGTAGACAGAATTCATAAAGCACTGAATATGAGTATTTTTTGCCTTTGGTGCCTTGACATTATTTGCACAGCTTAAGTGATAGGTAATGCATTTGAAATAAGGATTAAACTGAGAGGAAAATCCTAAGAAGTTACACTATTATATTTTTCTGAAGAACACATCATATTTCCTCTTTGAGAAAAGGTACCAGTGATGACTAATTAGACCTTGAATTTAACACTAAAATATTGTTATTTTTTTAAATCATCATGTATAAAAAGCCATCAAAAACTGCATTTACGGTGCTTGGCTTAGAATAGGTTATTTCATGGCTCTGTTCTGGCTTTCCAATATGTACTGCACTTTTGATGGCAGAAGATAAAACGATGCCTCCTCTGCTGATTTAGGCTATAACATTTAAATGCTGCAGTATCTGGAATAACTGTCTGCATCTTTGTGGTAATTGTTAGTAATTTGTTGGACTGTTAGAAATCTTCTCAACACAGGAAAAATAGAAGTATAAAATTTTTCTACACTAATGGTGCAACACTAAAAGTATCGAAATATTGCCAGAGAAATTATTTGATGTTTAATAACAAAATTTTTCCTTTTCGTGGAATGTAAGGTTTTACTACTTGAAACATAAATAATACTTGTGGCAATAAAAATGCATGCTATTGGAAAATCCATTGAATACATTTCCATGTAGATGAAATATTATGTGAATTTTAACTTTCAGATTTCTGCTTTTGAAATAGAAATAAATATTTTTAAAATAGGATGATATCTCATACCCAAAGTTGCAACTCAGTCATCAGCCTCAAGAGCTGAAGAATGTTCAGTGGAATTAGTCAAAGTTTTCTTAAACAGGTCCTCTAATAAAGAGATTTACATGTTTCTTCTCTTTGCTTAAGACACATTGCTAAGTAGTTCAAAAAATGGATATGGGATACTGGATGTGGGTTGTTTGTTTGTCTGAGAATGCTGAGGGATTGTGCATACGGTGACTTCTGTGCAGTCCACACATCAGCACAAGAAGAATGTTGTTGGCAGGCTCAAGATAATAAAAACTCCTGTAAAAATTATTCTGTGAAGAAAAGCAAAAATATAAATAATTTTTTTCCTCAACAGATCTGATATTTTGGGTCATTCCTGTTTTATTGCCAAAATCAGAGTATTTTCCCTTTTTATTGCCCACCATTGCAGTGTTGGTACAAATATGAACAGGTAGATAGGGTTTTAAGTCTTTTCCTTGTCTAATCATCAGCATTATTTGGTGAATTATACTTGTAAATGCCTTTGAACATTATTAGTCACCATCCTGGAGACACATTTACTGACAGTTGGGAGCTGTAAAGGACATAAATTGCCTCAAAAAGTCTTTTCCTGGTAGTGGCATGATAAAAGAAGGCAACATTCACCTTGAGATTCTATATTGTGGTTTGTGTTCCTTTATTTATTCTTCTAGAACAAGTAAAATTTAAGGTATGTATTTAGTCTTTTGTATTTTTAGAATCATATCTTAAGAGTTGTAGTTATAGTAGTTACGTACCTATCTGTTGTAGCACATTGTTTCATGAAAATACTCTAGCATCATCTTTTTACCTTAAGGACCATAGAAAGCAATGAAGTTTTAGTTAGAATATGATGTAAAGTTTTTGTTTCTGAGGTTGAAAACTATGGTTATTAAATGTGATCATTAAGTGATACTTTTTTCCTTATACTTTTCAAAGGTTGCAGGAATAATTTTAAATTGAGAAGATTCTCAGTAATTATAATGTAATAAGTGTAACAATACTGTGAGCACTCACCTACTTGTGAAAATTTTAATATGTGAGAAAGAAGGAAGTTAAGGAAAAAAGAGAGTTGGAAGTATGACAAGAGACTTTTGATGCTGCACAATGACAGGTATAAAATTATTTTAAATGAGAAGGAAGTAGATTTTTATTGGTACTGTAAAGATAGCATCTTTAAGTAACCCAGTTTAAAAATACTGTGAGCTGTCTTAAAAATATGATATTCCTGAATTTCTTGTACTTTTTAATGGGAAAATCTTTTCATTCAGTCCAACTTTGCATCATAAGACATGTTGTCTGTTG
>NW_008655246.1:94829-128793 GCF_000695815.1 Acanthisitta chloris | reverse complement strand
AACGGACCCATATTTTGTGGGGGAATAGTGAAAAAGGTCAAAGGTATTTTTTGAAATGTTAGGGCAATTTTGCCTTTATACTTGCAATGTATGTGTCTGTTGAAAATTACATACTTGTGAGCGGAAATGTAAGTAATCTATTTTAAGATTGTGCGAGCCCATTGTGATCCTCTAGTTTAATCTTTTGAATAACACAGACCTTTGAATTTCACTGAGTAATTTTTCAATTTCTCATGGAGCTCATCTTAGAGAAAGAAATTCTTTCTGGTCTAAAGAGATTTAAAGAGATGGAAAATCTAGATAAGTTGTCCTACTGAGTAGGTATCTCTAGGGTTAAAACAGAGCTCCTATCTTATCTGAATTTATTTAGCTTCTACTTTTATCCTGTGCACCTTGTTATATCTTTGTCAGCTAAACTCAGCATCTTGGATCATCAAAATAGTTCTGTTCTTGTTTATATTATCTTCCTTCTTGTGCCACTTGTACTGCACCACCTTTACCAAGTTTAAAGTGTTAAATTATTGCAACTAAACTACTAAATTAAGTTCTATAGATGGGAATTCTTTAATCTGTCGCAGTAATTCAGAATTCCGAGATCCAGAATAAGTTTTTGAGCTCTTCACAGGGCTCTTTTTACTTTTTCAGCTTCCATTTGAAAGTGAGATGTGAGAGGTGTTTCCCAGTAATGGTCTCAACAATGTGAAGAACAGTGTAAATAAAAAGTCCAGTTCAAACATGCACATCCAACATACATTTTCAGGGATTGCATGTATTTTCTTCTTCATGGTTTGACTCTGGGAATTCTAGTTCATCAATCACTATAGATCTCAAAATCCTGTCTGAGAATGATTTTCCTTCTCTCCAAACTGGAGAGAGATGTATTCAGTGGGTGGACTTAGATGAATAAGAAGGTGGGTGGATGGCTGCATGAAGAGGAGAGTGGTCAATTGTTCAGAGTCCCAGTGGACATCAGTGTCAAGTGATGTCACTCAGGGATCTGTACTGAGACTAGTGTTATCTAATATCTTTGTTAATGGCATAAACAAAGGGATTGAGTGCACCCTCAGCAAATTTCCAGATGACACCAAGCTGAGTGGTGTGGCTGACACACCTGAAGAACCGGATGCCATCCAGGGGTACCTGGACGAACTCAAGAAGTGGGCCCATGGAACCTCATGCAGTTTAGCAAGACTAAGTGGAAGGTTCTGTACCTGGGTCGAGGCAACTCCTGGTTATCAATACAGGCTGCAGGATGAAGACATTGAGAGCTGCCCTGTTGAGAAGGACTTGGGGATGCTAGTGGATGAGAGGCTGGACATGAGCTGGCAATGTGTGCTTGCAGCCCAGAAAGCCAATCATATCCTAGGCTACATCCAAAGAAGTGTGGCCAGAGGCCGAGGGAGGTGGTTCTGCCCCTCTACTCCACTCTGCTGAGACCCCATGTGCAGTACTGAATCCAGTTCTGGTGTCCCCAGCACAGAAAGGACACTGACCTGTTGGAATGAATCCAAAGGAGGCCCAGCAAGCTGAGCACCTCTCCTGTGAGGAAAGGCTAAAAGAATTGGGATTGTGCAACCTGGAAAAGAGAAGGCATCATGGTGACTTAATTGTGGTCTTCCATATATGCAGCAATGTCTGCTCCTTCTTAGTATTCATCATTCCACCATTTTTATATCAAGTGGAAGCTTTTGATAAAATGAATGTGCAATTTCTTCTAGATAAATGAATATTCTATAGATCAAGATCATTGCACTAGCCCACCAGAAATTTCTTTTTGTACAATGATTCCCAATTAACAGCTGTTTTCTGATATAGGCCAGTGAATGAGTTTTTCAAATGATTATTCTGTGCTACAGGGAATTTTGTATGGTGCTAATTTTTAATCTGAATGTTGTGCAGACAACTGCCCTTACAGAAGTCATATTATGTCAGCACACTTTCCTCTGTGAACTGAACTTGTCACCTCATCAGAAGTTCTGATGAGATCTGTTTTCCATAAAACTGTGCTGATTTGCACTAATTATGCTACCATCCTTTAATTCTTTAGTACTTTTATGTTGCATTAGCTTTTCTGTGACTTTGCCAAGAACGGAAGTTCAGCTAACCAGACTGTAATTACTTGGGTCATCTCGTTCACCCTTTAAAAACATGCTACAATAGATAATTACAGGATTTTTTTCCTTTACATTATGTTTTATAAATATAGTCTTAGATCTCCATACAGAGTGGAAAGTACAGTTATGTGTAGTATGTCCTTGTAAAGGACTCAGATTTGCAGGCTGTGGAACAGACTGTCCCACACAGGGCAGAGTACCTGCAGTATATATGCAGAGGCTGAATATCACTAACTTTTCACATGACCAAGTGCATACTGATAGTGTTACTGGAAAGGTTACAGCTTAAATGTATTTAGAAAATAGAAAATTTATCAATTATAGATCTGTAGTTCTCAGTCTCATGATCTTTATGCAGTTATAATCTCAGGGCTAGATCCTCAACCAGGGTAAAGCACTATCAAAAGGCAATGTTCCATTGAGTGTCATGATGCCACTATGATTCCTACAGCAGCTGAGCAGCCATTTTCATTTTGAAAAGGAATTAATACAGTATTTTTCTTTTGCTCCTGCAGAATAGTTACAAGAGTTGCATAGGATTAAAAGAAATCTTTCTGATGTCTTTAAGTATTTACTATGCATTTGGACTTCTTTCAATTTTTTTCAGAGTAATGCAAGAGGTTCCCTGTGAAGTCATACTGAAGAACAAAAATCAGAAAAGTGGCACAATCAGGAAAAAAAATACCTTCAGAAAAAATATCTAACATTTTCATGCCTTCTCTTGCACTTTCAGTGGTGCACTTTTAGGAAACAAAGCTTAATTTCTCCACTGTACAAACTCAGTCTTCCCTTGTGCAGTAAGATGAAGTTCATATATATAAAGGGAGTAGCTATGATTTGTAATGCTGTTTTACCAGCTAATCAGATTACCATCCTGATCTTAGAAATTAACTGGAGGACAGAGTGTTTTGAAATGTACCAGCAAAAATATTATATTGGAAGTCAATTTATTTTGAGGTAGCACTGCAATTCATTGAACATCAGCAAAACTCTTCAGGGATTGAAAATGCAGTACAATAACCCTGTTTTCTGTGTGAAAGAAAAAAGTGTATGCAAAATCTATTTAATTATCCATATTTATAAAAATGTATTAAAATCTATAAAAAGCATAACTAAATTTAGGAGGAGGTAAAATATGATCTGCATACTATGCTACAATTGAGGATTCATAGCAGCTGTTACCTTGTGCAACTGCTAACGTGTTTGTGTACATGTACATGTATAAAGCTTAATCACATTATTTTTGCAGACAAAAATAAAGAAAAGTGCCAAAATAAATTAAGATTGATAAATTTGAAGCATAATGACTGTCCTTGCAAGCTGGTGATTAACGGATGAAGAATCCAGTTCAGTTTCCTGAACTTGATACACAGGTTTTTTTTTTGCCTATTAATTCTAAAACATCATAACACATCTGGTGGAGTAATTCAATTTTTAAAATATAAAGTGTCTAAAGGTCCTTGAATTCCAACTTTTTAAAATAAGTGTATCATACCGGTCAGTCATTAGAGAGGTTCTAATTAACTCTCACCTTTAGCTGAGACCTACCTGCAGTTACTGTTTATAGGTTATGATTGCCTACTTCCATGCAGAATTAGTCTGTACTTAGTAGTGCTTATTTCTGGTCAGAGGCTGTTGTGAATCGTTAGTAGTAGACCTCAATGTGATGCCTGACTTTGTGTTAGCGTGCTTTGCATTTCAATGGACAGTTTCATGTTTTGAAGACAACTATTTAACCTGGAAAGCCAAGCACAGTCTCATCCTGGCCAACATCATAGCACTTGATACAGATTGTGTGTATCACCTGAAGCTGTACCTCTCTGTTCTCCATGGAAACTGACTAAGTATTATTCCTGTATGCCATAACAATCTGTTTTTATATCAGTGCTAGCAACATATTATCTTTCCATTGTGATCTAATGAAGATGATAAAGATTTTCTTGCAAATGGGATCAAAGAACTATGTGTTCATATGGTGATGGGGTGATATATGCATTTTAGGAGGCTTTTATTTCCATTCTTTAGTTTTACTCAGCCTCCTTTAACTATTTTGTCATTTGATTATGCCTCAAAATTTGGGGGTTATTTTCCTGGTTTTGCCTGGAATAGAGTTAATTTACTTCTTAGTAGCTGGTACAGTGCTGTCGTTTGGATTTAGTATGAGCATAATATTGATAGCATATTGATGTTTTGTCTGTTGCTGAGTAGTGCTTCCTCTAAATCAAGAACTTTTCAGTTTTCCATGCTCTGCCAGTGAGCAGGTGTACAAGAAGCTGTGAGGGAACACAGTCAGCACAGCTGACCCAAATTGGGCAAAGGGTACCATGGAATGTCATGCCCAGTATATAAACTGAGGGAATGGCAGGTAGGACTGGCACAGTTTAACTCCAGCCAGCAATTAAGTACCACACAGCCTCTTACTCAGTCTCACCAGCAGAATGAGGAACAATCAGGAAAAAAAATGTATAACTCATAGGTTGAGAGCAGTTTTCTTTCCTTTTAATAAGATGACAAACATGTTTAATTGTGATCTCTTCTAAGAGAAACAAAAATATTGCTATCTTTAACAAACAAGAGAAAACACAATGATTAGAATGAGCTTCTTGAGGAACAATCACAAATCTTAACAACTCTTTCTACAATGATGGTATGTCTTTCAATCTGTTCTTTTCTAATATAAATGCAGAGCAACATGTATTTTGAATAAGTGCACATACAACAATACTTTATAAACATAACAGCAATAATACTGCCCAAAAATGATACTCCAGTGCACATTCGTCTCTCATTTTCCTCTTCCTTAGGTCGAGGGGATTAGATAAACACATGGGGTAACTGTTAGTTACATTCCTTAGAGTATACCCAACATAAGAATCAAGTATGAAAAGGCTAAAATTATGTTTAATTTGCTTCTGCCTGAAGAATTATTTCTATAATACATGCATGTAATTTTCTCTTCAGAAAATGAAATCTAGAGAAGTGATGGATTCGTGAGGCTAATGATAATTCTTGTCTTAAATGCCTGTCTTTATATATGTGTCACCTTTTCTTACAAATAGTTTCTTCTAGTACATGTACGTAGAAAACACATATGCTCTTCCCTTTCAGTCTGTCCTTAAGGGTTGTGCTCACTCTGCTGCTGTCAAATAAATGGTCTTCTAAATGTTGAATGCAGGATACATTATAATCAACAATTATATTCAAAATTTTCAGTTCCATATTGATTTACACATACCTCCAGAAAAAAAACGTGGCCCACATTATGATATTTGAAGGGATGCTATTGAATTTCAAAGAATAGTATTCAGGCATTTGGAAAGGTAAGTCCCAATTTATTTGGCATTTTGTGTTGGTAATATTAACAGAATGTGGTTAGGCAGTCATGCACAACTTTTCATGTGAACCACTGTCACATCAAGTGCACAGAGTACTGGTTATGGTCTAAAACAGTAGCATTTTATTTCTGTTTGTGGCATAACTTGTTACACATTTTTATTGGATATGCAAATAATATGCGTTTGCATATTACATATTTGGCATTGGAGTGGGAGGTGGTGGAGTCACCATCCCTGGAAGTGCTCAAGAAGTGACTGGATGTGGCACCTAGTGCGGTGGTTTAGTTGTCATGGTGGTGTTCACTCAAAGGTTGGACTCAATGACCTCAGAGGTCTTTTCCAGCCTTATGATTTTCTGGTCTCATATCAGTGTTCTCTTGATGGCTGCCTTTATAAATATAAAATTCTCTTACACAACAGTCACCTCTTTGATTTTTTTTTTAAAAAAAGAAGAAAAAAAAGAGTATGTATAGTGCTTAGCCATAAAATGGACCCTTTTTTTTCCTTCTCTGATGAACTTTTAAATATAGTAATTATGAATTAAAGCTCATTATATACCAGAAACTAATGCATACTAAGGTATCCACTGAAACATCACATGAATAGATTAGAAATAGTTATGCAAACTGCATCCTAATAAGGCAGTCCAGTTTTCTTTGCAAATGGTTTGCCCCAGGCACAGTTTTAACAGAACAGGAAGACAAATCAGGCTTTTCAGCTCCCTGGCTACTCCTTGATCTGATGGGAGCTGTTCCTTTTATCTAAATTACTTATTTTAAGGGTGCCTAATAATCCAATTACACTGCATCTAAAAACTCTGGCCTATCTTTCTAGGAATAATGCCAGAAGTAGTTACTAGGAATTGATGCCAACAATAGTCCAGAGTAGTTTTCATGAATTGTCCCCAGATGCTTCATGTAAGTTTGTGTGTTCATGTTGCTCATTCAGTGCTCTAAAATAGTCTTTGCAATGACATGTACCAAATCCTCCCAGCCATTTTTGCAGTTTACCACACAAGCAGTATCTTTGGTTTATATCCAAAAATGCTATTTTGCCTTCTCACACTACAAGAAGTACCCCAGATTACCCCAGATATTTTCTAACTGCAAGTCTTGTCTGCACTGATTGTGTCTGCCCTGGAAATTGGCATACTGAGTTACCAAATGGTTTCTCAATATTATGCTGAGACAGTGGTCTGTTACTGAACAGAGGGAAGAGTGCCAAATATTGAATCATCAGTGCTACTTTCCTTAGCACCTGGGATTTTCTTTGGAAAGTTCCCAACCAATTATTATGCAGGCCAGAATCTGCTTACCTTATGAGACCTGACAGGATCACCTGAAGAGACACAGATGGTAAGGCATTCCTATCATCACCAGCATCCACAGGCAAATGAACTTTTTTTTTGTTTAGATCTGCTTCCAAGAAAACTTAATGTTTGATGGATATAATTAAGTGAGTCTGAATCCAGGACTGGATATGGAACTATATTTGCAGTGCATAGACAATATATCTCAGTTATGGATACATGACAGTTCTAATATCAAAAATACATGTACACAGCAAAGGGGTGCCAAAGGAAGGTGTGTGAGAACTTTGTTAATTGTTATTTGGTTGGCCATTGATTATAGGAAAAAACCAACCAAACCAGCTAAACAAAAGCAAACCAAACAGTCTTACCAAATGAAAACAAACAAACAAACAAAAAACAACCCCCTCAAAAGACCCACAAAACCAAACAATTTTGTTTGCAGAAGAGTTTCCATACCTTTCAGAGAATCTGGAAAGAAGACTGTGTATACATAGACAGATGAGAATTCAAATACTACAGACCTGAAAGCATCATGGGAGAGATACAAGTCTCACTAGCAAACAAAAAGGCACCTGAAATCTCCCATCTGAGACAACTGATGTAACAGTGAAGTCCATGCAAATGGTTCCACTCTGAAGGAAGAGGAGAGATGAGAATAGAGACACCCCATGATAATATGGGATACCTAATCCCAGGGTCATAGCAGTCATTCCCACTTTCTGACTCAATTAATACTTTATAATTTTACAAACTGGAATAGTTTACAACTATGACCTTACAAGGAGGTACTGTTACTAGATCTACCCAAAATTTCATCAGGCAAGACTGAGACAAACACATTACAGCTGACAAAAGATTGTATTTACCTAAGCGATGGGAGAGTCTGTTGGGTTTTAACCCCAACAACCAAACACTATGCAGCCACTTGCTCACTCCCTCACCAGTGGGATCTGGGAGAGAATCAGAAAGGTAAAAGCTAGAAAACTTGTGGATTGAGATAAAGACAGATTAATAGGGAAAGCAAAAGCTGTGTACACAAGCAAAGCAAAACAAGAAATTAATTTGCTGCTTCCCATGGGCAGATGTTCAGCCATCTCCAGGAGAACAGAGCCCCATCATGCTTAATGTGGGCTGACAAATGCCATCACTCCAAATGTTTTCCCCTTCCTCCTTCTTCCTCCCACTTTATATACTGAGCATGATGTCATATGGTATGAAATATTCCTTTGGTCAGTTTGAGTCACCTGTCCCAGCTGTGTCTCCTCCCAATCTCTCATGCACCCCCAACATCCTTGCCAGCGTGGCAGTATAGAAAGTAGAAAAGTCCTTGGCTCTGCATAAGCACTTCTCAGCAATAGCAAAAACATCTCCATATTATCAACCCTGTGTTCAGCACAAATCCAAACCATAGTCCTGTACTAGCCACTGTGAAGAAAGTTAATTCTACCCCAGCCCAAACCAGCACAGTCTAAAACAGGCCAAGGGGATTTAAAATTCATTTTAAATTTTCTAATCACTCAACTATCAAATACAGAGAAAGAGGAAAATAAAGTCTCTTCAGTTTTGCAAGTGATGTATCATAAGAGAATATTTTGTTAGGAAATGCTGGAATCCGCTGTTTAAACATGCTTCTCATTTGGTCTCCTGCAAAGATCGATTCCACAGCAAAGATAAAATGCAACCAAAGAAAGGAATTAACAAAACTGAAGAAATAAAGTATGCAACAAGTGAAATGTTACTATCTAAATTGCATATATATAAAATCAAGGATTTGTACCATCTGTCTCCTCTGTTTTTCTGAACTCCAGATATTTTTGAATCCCATCTTTTCTGACAGTTGTTTCTTTGCAGTCTGTTAATCTTTCCAAAATCTCTCTGGATCTTCCTTTTTGTAAAAGGTCTATTTTTTCTTCCACAGAAGTCATTTTGTAATTCTTGTATCTCTCCATATCATGATGCCTTTCCCATACAGTTGAATTGCGGTGCTTTGGCTCAGAAATTTTACAATCCTTTTCATTGATCATGACCCTAATGGAGCACCTGCAATTCATCTACAGCAACAAAGATGTGTCTGCCTTGATACCATTTACCTGCCTTCTTTTTTCTGGTAGCTTTGTTGTACTTCAGGGCTATCATTTTACCAGCAGTGAAACTGTGCTTATAATATACATATTTCTATCTGGAATGTGAGGAAAAAAGGAAAAGGATGAAAGGAAAATCAGTCTGATTAATATGCTAAGAAATGTTATCCTTCTGACTCACTTTAGGGTGGGAGCAGGGAAGTGTCTGAAGAAAGACGCTTTTTGTTTCTCTTGTGTGTTCTCCAATCCATAAATAAATACAGAAAATAATATCAGCTACCCAGAGGAAGGAAACAGTCCCATAAAATGCTAAGACATACTTGCTTGCATACCATTGTGTGATAGCCATCATCTCAATCCTCTCTGCAATTATGATAACATTCTGCTTTACAAAAAACTGCTTCAATTAGCATATTTAAACAGTCATTTCAAAGTATGCTGTTTAGCTCAAATTTATCAGCATTTTCATTGTATAAAATTTCATCTTAATAATCCATGAAGGTCAAGCTATTAGCAAGACATGCACAAGCTCCCAAAAAAACCATGCCTGAAGCACAGTGGAAAATTCATGACACTTAAGTGACTTGGCTATAATTCCTTTTCATCTCAACAGCCTCTAAAACTCTCCACATGAAAACAGCAATAACCTTATGACAGTTGCAGGGCAGTGTATTCTCTGAACATTTGCTCACTTGGCTTTTTTTTTAACCTAAGGGTAATGTACAATGTCAGCATATTTAACAGAGTTAAAGGCAGAAACAGACTTCAAAACTCTTATTTCATAAGAGCCTTACAATATTTTTGAAAAATAGACAACTATGCCATGCCTTAAATTTGCATACGTGCTGTATTTTCTGTGGTTAGCCTGGATTTTTATAAGCAGAAAAGAAAATCCATTTCAGTTTGTTTTTCTTTTTTATGCCCCACAATATTATTTTTTACAAATACTTCCTTGGCTGTCTTTCTGAAATTGTTTCTCTGAAGTGTGCATGAGGCTGCGAATTTTATACATTAATTTATCGAATGGGAGAAATTCCATTAGGATTATTATGACAATTTGAGCTTCAATAGTAAGATCTGAAAATTAGTATTTGACCACAAGTGTTCCCTGTGTTTTGATTTTTGCAATGTAAAACAAACAAACAAAGAAAACAAAAAACCTATACACTTTTATACACACTCTTCTTCTTCTCCTGCAAATACCACAGTTAAAGATCCAATTAAATTTGTACTTCATCCACTTCTGGTTTACGTTCTTGTCATGGATGTAAATTGCCTTCTCAATGCCTTTAGCATTGAAATTAATAAACTTTCAAAACATTTCATGAAGTGCTATTTATGGCCCTAATCCTGATCTCCCAGGGATCTCCTAATTTTATTTGTAGTTTACATTGAAGTCAGATTCACGTCAGATGTTTTTCTGCATACTGTGTGCTCATTCTTCTTGTTTACTGATCCATCAGCTGTGCAAAATTCTGTGTCATTAGTAGAGTTAATGGGGCAAGCAAGTGTCCATTGTCTAATGATAGATAGAACCTGATACAAAAGCAGATGAAATAACATTTAGTGGAGTTTAATAAAGAAAGGTAGGAGAGGTTTCTGCTACACAAGTCAATGTCAAAAATGACAGTAGTCAATGCTAAGGGGGAAGAAGACAGGCAGCTGAGGTCAATATTCAGCCATTTAAAATAGTTAAGACACATGCTCATGACCTCCTGTGTTACAAGTATCATGTAAACATGGAATCATTTGGGTCAGAAAAGACCTCTAAGATCATTGAGTCCAACCATTTACCTGACAATGACAAGTACATCAAATTTGAACACCTTTTCACTTGCAACTTACTGATATTAATTGGCCTTCTAAAGAGAATGGGTTGGTGTTGCATGAAGTTTTCACTCTTGTTGAACCACTTTTAAGCTATGTTTATTCAGGTAGTACATTGTGGCCTAAACATTAATAACTAAATGGTTTCATTTTTGAGCCATGTCATCTACTGTGGTGGCTTTAGTTTATTATTTGACATAATGTGTTTTCTACCGTGAATTTTGCCACAGTGTGTCTGGTAAGTAGGGAGATATGTGGGGTCCACCTCCATAGAGCTTCAATGTGACAAACTAAATGTAGTGCATAAGGAACATCCTTTGTGTTAAATCATCCACCTGTAGAAATTATTACTTCCTCTCCTGTCACTTATCCAGAAGGATTTACATTCTTGAGCACTTACCCGCAGGGATCAAGAAAATAAAATTTTATGCAATAACTTCCAAAGCTAAAAATAATAAATTGGAGGAATTTGTTCATCCTATAGCACAAAAGGAACCAAAATCTAACCATTTCAGCTTAGGTCATCATTGATGCTCTGCTCCCAAGAGTGCAGGGAAACATGTTTTAGTTCAATGCAATCAAACAAAAAATTCTGACTCTAAACTATTATTTGTGGTCATCAAATCCCTAAGTGTCCTTGAAGCTATAATGACCAAAATCAGAAATTTAAGTCATTTTATTTTACACACTGATATATGTTTCTAAGTGTCTTTGTCCTGTGTTGTTTCATGTAGAGTTTGTGGGCCTAGCTTGGTATTTTTACCTTTTTAATTGAGATAGATATTTGGTTAAGGACTGCAAGTTCTTTAGTGCTGGAATTGATGAATAGTATTTACACAGTGCATATCAACTCATAGAGGATTTTGAAAGAATTGAAATCAGTAACTTAACTGGTTTTCTTGAACTAATTAATATCTTAGATATTATATAATTCCAACAGATGGTGGTTATCTTTAATTTTTCTAAATAACAAACTCATAAAACAATTTTTGGATTAGAGCAGCAATCTACATTTACCTTTAGTATACCTATCCTATTTTTCTATTTTACACTTTATTAAGAATGAAAGCAAAGAGCAGAGGGTTTCTTCTTCAGTAAAGTACCATTGTGTAGAGAAGGATTTTGCAATTTTGCTAGTTGCAGAATATATTAGGAGAAATTAATTTAGAACTGAAAGTGATTGTAAATTTTAAGCTCACAAGCCATAAGTTTAGATTATTTGCCCAGTAGAAGTGAGCCAAACTCGCTTTCCCTCTCTGTCACGTGTCAAGTGTGTGTGTATGTGTGTGTGTGTGTATGTGTATGCATGTGTCTGGTTAGTGGAAGTCAAATTGCAATTTTTTCTGGGAATGCTAAACCTTGCAAGATGCAGTGCTCTCCACCAACAAGATCGATTGTAAGTCTTATTTCTACCACCAGCCTCTATGGCTTCATATAAAACTCCAGAATTCTGATGAACTGTCATAGGGAAAAATGATAAAGTGATTTATACTCAATTTTGCTGGAAGGGAGAAATGCAGAGGCTGTCAGTCTGGGTCTTCAGAACAAATGAGTTACAGTTCATGAGGCAGCTCAATAAGGCTATCATTTCCCATCAGCTCCTATCACTGACAGCCACAGATTTACGGGATGGGGAAAGGGAAAATGGCTGAATTCTGGTGCCAGGTGAGTCGACACTATTACTCCATCAACCAGACTTGTGTAGACAAGAGGCTACCATGAATATTTGATAGAAGCTTCTTCCCATAAGTGCCTGTAGAGAGTTGTAAAGCCATTCTTTCATTTGTGTAAAAAAAACCCTCCGTCTCTCAGTTTGAATCCAGTTGAAAATGTCCATTTGTAAACCGCTAAGATTTCTCTGATTTATTTTGTGAGTGTGCATTTGTTTCACTCAGCAGTCTGTTTTGTGCCACATGCCTTATTTATAGCCCTTGCCGAATGAAACCAAAGAATTCTCAGTCTGCTGGGATTTCATATACAATGCATTTGTCACTATGCGTCTCACAAAATTGCCATACAAACATAGCCTCAGAGCCACCTGTGCATGCCCAGAGGAAAGAGGACTTTCATCTGCCACAATTACAAATTGTTAGAAATATCTGTGTTCCAGTTCCAGGCAGAAAAATACTCAAGTCAAAGCTGAAGCACTTGCTCTGTATGTACTCATGGTAAAATAGATCAACATAAATGACTTCTATATTATCTCAGGTTTCTGTTGCACAGAACTTTCCTGGCAATTGTTGGCATCTGTTCAAAAAACTACTATGTATGCTACCTGCATTTATTGGAGGATGGTTGCACAGCCAGATTTCTTAACAGAAATCCAGCTTTGCTTTACTGATACTCAGATGCTAAAACATTTAGCTTGTTTTAATCTTGATTATCACTAATGGATTTAGTCCCTAGATGTCAGCATTAAACATTCTCTTAAGCTGGACTGGTGTGCTAAGAGGGTGAGATAATATTGCAGGTGTTATTGCCAAGTTGCTTTTTAAGACAGAGAGATATAATCCCAAAGGAGAATTTAGTATGACAGTTGGAAACAAGGCTGTGATGTGCTCATTGACTGATATGTCTCATATATATAATTCCATGTGCAAGGCTATGTTGTGAATCAAACACCACTACACCTGCATCAGTCATGAGAACTATATCTCTATCCTGTAAGTATCTACAGAAATGAGATAGTCTCCAAGCCCTTGCTTGTGTCCATAGCTTAGGCAAAATATTTTTAAAATACTTATTCAGTTACTGAAAGTCCTTCCATCACACACACACTGAGAGAGTTCAAGAGTTCATGTAAATAAAGAATTCAAATTATTATCAAATATGCTATTTGTTAAAGAAAAACCCAAACCCAAACCCCAACCGAACAAAAATCCACAATGTGAAATTTCATTTATATAGTCCCTCAGAATCCTCTAGGCCATCTCTTTAAGAGAATCTGTCCTCCCAGATCTGCAGTTCTTTTCCTAGATAATAAATAAACATATTAATAAAATCACTGTATCCTCAGAACAGCCTGTCTCTGTTAGTGACTCTGTTCCTGAGTTTCCACTGGAAAGTTAATTTATTAATTTCATTTTAGAATCTAAGAAGGCCAAGGCAAGGATATGCAGACAGTGCAGCTATGACTAGCCTAGCGCCAAACGTGTCAAATTTGATGTGATTTTTTTTAACTTGCTATGAAGATTTAGAATAACATTAAGCCTTTTTGCATTTATGGAAAAGTACAGCTAACAGGTATATTGCTAATGGTAAATTGATGGCTTCATACCTGAATTTTTAAACTAGTTAGTGCTAACTGGTTTGTTTTGCCTAAGTCTATTTTCTCATGTGCTTGAGCCATTCCCATCATTGCTAATAGGTACCATTTCTTTTTGCAAATACTGCTCTGCTTTCATTTGTTTTAATGATTGAAAGCTGTGTACCAACTCTATCTTTAATCTCTTTCTATTAAACTTTGAGAATCTCAGTAAATATACTTTTTAAAATAGAAAAAAAATCAGATTAGATTAATGGGTTTGTCATTTCATGGACCATTTTTCAACTAGTAATGATAAATAGAAGGAAATATTTTCTGATTTTTATTTCTCGTTCCTGGAGCTGAAGATGTAGAGGGCTGAAAGGCAAAAGTGTTTCATAAATGGATGTGTAGAGAGAGTAAGGAAAGTACAGGATGATTGTAGCCATAGAGTCCTCATATTTCATATTAGTAATCTGTCATATTCAACTCTCAGAGAACATAGCAAAATACACATTAATTTTTGTCTGAGACACCTTAATTTACATGCTGCCACATATTTTTCTACTCCTTTTTTTCATTCATTCTGCTGAATGCAGGAGATAGTGATCTTACAGCAGAGCTTCAAAAATCTCTATGTAGGGAGCAGGAACTCATAGCAATCCCTGCATCACTTCAGTATTTGTCTTCTTTATGTTCACATTGCTGACCATAAAAAGGGGTAGCAGACTATGATACTGAGGTTCCATGATCATTATCTCACTGCAACAGTTCTGTGCTCTCTCCAGTGACTGAAGCACTGAGCATGAAGTAGAATTACAGTTTTTTAGAGTATCAGATGATTTTTCAGAACCTGGAACATCCGGGTTCTTACATTTTTTTAACATGCTATTGTATAAGAATCTTATTATTTGCCTCTTATTTTGCACTCCCAAGGACAAAACAACCAAATATGTGGGGTTTTAACCAGTCTGTGGAGAACCAAAGGATTTGGAGTCAGTGCAACAATACCCTGTCTTCTGTACTTGCAGCAGTCCTTCTGTACAAATATTATACATTAAAGTTATCTTCAGGAGGAAGAAAGTATCTTGTGAATCCCTCAGTGACAGTATTACAGGTGAATATGTGCATGATTATATGACATTATCTCCATTTTATTTTCTAATAAAACTTTCAGAGCTGTTACAGGTAGAAAGCATGTGAAAAAAAAGATAAGAACTTACTAGAAGGTATTAATTGCTGTCACAGTTATTCATGGATTAATTATATAAACTCTGCTGTAAAACTGGGCTTGTAAGAATGCAGCTGCTGTGCCATTTTAAAGCTATATGCAGTTGTACAGACAGTGACAGGTGAATCTGTCTATTCACCAAATTGCATCACTCCACTTTCCTCACATAGATTAACATGAAAGTTAGTTCTTTACAGGACGAGAAAGTATATATCTTGCAAAGGGATCAAAGAATTTGCTTTTTCATAGAGTTGCTGCTTAGATTGCTCTATTATATTCTCTGTTTTCCAGTAATAAAATGCTGTTTCTCTGCAGCAATTCAAGGTCTAACACAACAACTTCTCAATCTCTTGAAGTAAAATTATAATGGGTACTATATAAAAAAGAAAAGATGGACCCAATCCTTGGTACAGCTAGATGAGAACCACTGTAGGCATGATGTTGCTCTATTTATTTGAGCCTTAATGTTCTGTATTTTTCAGTCCTGTTCAAGAATTAGGATAGAATCAACAGTATGGAAAGACTGAATTTAGTGAGGAAGTCCTGAGAGCATATTAAATTACCACAGATACCAGCAGAAGCCTTATATGCTAACTAGATAATGATACTACATTTATTCTGTTAACTTAGAAGAAACCTATAAAAATTACTCTATTTTAATCCATACGAAAAAAATTTAAATTAAGCTACAATTAACTGTACAATGCCTGTCAGTAGGCTTCTCAGAGCATGACTCAGACACCATCAAGGCAAGAAACGAGGAGGATAACTGCCTGTATTGTTGATGATGGACTAGAGGGAAGGCAACATGTCACTACAGTCTTGATGTCATCTGCTGATTTGAAGCATATGCTGCCCTGGGCAGTTCTCACTGGGTCAGAATCTCAGAATCAGTTATGTTGGAAGAGATCTCTGAGATCATTGAGTATAACCTATGACCTAACACCACCATGTCAACTAGGCCATGGCACTGAGTGCCAAGTCCGGCCTTTCCTTAAACACCTCCAGGAATGGTGAATCCACCATCTTGCTGGGCAGCCCATTCCAATGTCTAATGTCACACCTTTTCTGTGAAGAAATTCCTCCTAATGTCCTACTTAAATCTCCCCTAGGGCATCTCAGGACTATGTCCTCTCATCCTGTCACTAGCTGTCAGGGAGAAGAGGCCAGCTGCCACCCATCTACAACCTCCTGTCAGGGAGAGCCAACCCACAGGAATATTGACTCTTCATTTTGTCAGTAGCAGTGTGACATTGCAGTCACCTGCCACGGGGGATATTTCAAATTTTCCTTCTGTCTTGGGAAAGTCAACCCTAAACCTCCAGCCACACTAGAAAGTGACTTGGTATCAATACTCTCTTTAGTGGTACTAATATTCTTTAGCCTTCAAACATAACCCGCTATACACCATAAAATTCAAGATCACTTAGACTTGAGAGTGAAGGTATGGCCCTGTAATTCAGAACGTGGGGACCAAGAGTGTCAGATGCCCACAGGGATCTGAGAAGCTTTGTCTCCCTCCTTGTCTTCAGAAGTCTTGGTAGAAATTGGCAGTTCTGTATGAAATATCTTGATTTCTTCAAATTGATGTTTGCCAGTAGCAAACATTTCATTTGTCTAATTTCCATTCAGCTCTCCTTCTCCTTAAGATGTTGAGAAAAATCTGACAAGATAACAAATTAATGTAAAATTTCTTTTGTAAATGGCGATCCGTCTCTTCTGTTGGCAAAAAGAACTAATGATATGATTGTCACATAGAATTTGCAATAATCTAGTTCCAACAAGCTGGAAAAAATCACTGACATGCAAGACTTCTTCATCTGCCTAAACATACAGATATATACAGAAATCATCAATGCATACTAAATTCCATTATTTTGCTTTGTCTAAAATATGCACTTCAAAGTAAAGAGAGATTGAGGCTCTCCCTTTTTCCACAAAATGACAGTCACAGCATCTCTTAATTCTTCACTGTCTTGTTGGTATTTAGCATGGCTTATTTCCTTCCCACTTGCATCTAGAAATTAGTCTTTAACCCTAATCAAACTACTATTTTGAGAGTCATTTTTAGGCTTAACCAATTTGATTTCAACAATATCATAGTGCCTCTGCATATGCTTGTCCATATTAATGTATATTATCAAGTCTATTGAAGGTCTTACCTGAAACACTTAGAACTGTTCTTTCTTGTAGCACTTAACAGCTTTTCAAAACCCTTGAGTCATGGGTTCTTTAGTAGCTTTGTCTATTCTTTCTTGCAAAGCTTGCCATGCATAAGATATACTACCCAAGCTGTGAAAGACATGGATTTTCAGTGCGTGCTTAAATACTGCATTATTAATAGTTTGTTCCTTGGAAAGAGATTACAAAGGCTAAGAATCTGTCTTTTTTTTCCACTTGATCTTTTTGCTTCCTGTTTCAACCTTTAAATTTTGTGTTAATGATTTACAGTACAAAATGCCTACTGCATTTCAAAACAACTAAAAATATTTTTATTTTTAGTTGTGTCTAGAGCAAGTTTCCATAAATCTGATGAGGTTCTCATGGGATGTTTTTATTATAGTAAATGAGTATGTAATAACATCAAATGTTTCCAGAATCTTGCTATGTTTTTAATTGCCTTCGTGTATTTCTGGCTGTGTCATGGCATTTTTTGAAATTCCTCTGCCTTACTCTGAGCTTTTGATGATCCCTTTATATTCTGTTTAGAATTTATTATCCTACACTCTGAAGAAATGAGTAAGGCAAAATTACATTCTTACTTCCACTGGCTTAATTCTGTGCACTTTCTAGTGATATTTAACAGCTGACTTTGCAGCAGATGATTTGGGTCATTTTACAAAACCTATGTGGTTTCTTTGTGATGTGTTTTTTGCTTTTGTATTTGTATTTTCATTGTGGCTTTATTGTGCTTTACTACCTATACTTGCTTTCATACTTTCAATAAATTGTATGTATCTCTTACTGGAGTCATTCATTCATTTTCTTTTACTTTGTCATTATCATTCTAGACATTTCCCTGTTCTTAATTCATGACACTTTCCTCATTTAAGGATAAAACTTCACTACTAACACTTGACAAGGCAATTAATGCAGTGCTTTCGGGGAAGATAAACTGTGCTCGTTTAATATGCTTGGCTTGTAGTAGTTGGAATTTTATTTTTCTGATTACATTGGCAGTGGGGAAACTATCAGTATTAAATCTTCAGTGTAATGTCAGATTTTACTTATTTTTTATGATCTGTATCTTGCTCTATTCCTCATATAAGAAAAAACACTGCAATGAAATGCATGTTATTGACCTCTGTTAAATGTTAAAGGTTTGGGCTTTTTCCCCTTAGTGTGATTTAAGCTATCAACGTAGGTGGCCTAGTTACTCAGCATACTATTCTCTGACTCACATAGCATGTGATTGAGTGAACTGTTGTGAATTTTCATCCCAGTGTTATCAGAATATTTCAAGGGTGGTATAAAATGGACCTGTCTGCTCATGGAAGCCCCAAGAGTTATTTTTTCTTACATGAGAATCAAAGAGAAGCCCAAATAAAGCTTGTACTTCTTTATTTCTTAATACATGTTACTTTCTTCCCAGTGGGATGAAAAATTTAATTTTGTTTTGTTCTTTAAGGGAGAAATCTGTTTTGTTTTCCTAACTGGAAATGCCTAATCTTGTATGGGGCTGTGAATCTTGCTCTGAGAAGTCTATTGCCCTACTTCGATTTGATTTCAGGGGAAAGCCTCAGATTTCCAAAATTTATTTCTGTGACCTTGAAATCAGAATCTGGATCATCTTGGTTTTTAGACTTGGGTGACTTTGACTCATAGAATCACAGAATCACAGACTGGATGAATTTGGAAGGGAACTGTGGAAATCACCTAGTCCACACATCACACATCCCACACTTGTCTTCCCTGTTCAGGCAGGATTAGCTATAGTAGGATGCCCAGGATTGCATCTCACTTTTGAGTGTCTCCAGGAGTGGCACAATTGCCCAAAGAGGCTTAAGAATCTCCAGTGATTGCCCACTCTTCCCACAGTAGTGTTCAGATGGAATTTTATGCGTTTTATTTTATATCTGTTGCCTCTTCTTCTTTCACTTGGCCCTACAGAAAAGAGTCTGGCTCTCTCATATTCATTGATTTCCATCAAGTAAATTCCTCTCCTTGCTTGGCTGGTGAGAAGTCTCTTGCTCCTCCATCATTTCTCAGGACCGCTATGGAGAAGAAGGGTCTGTGCCTACACTTACGTGGCACTGTGAATCAGACTTTAGACTATGCTTAATGCATCGTGTGTGACTAAGAATCACCAGTCTCATAACAAAGGCAGTGCTTTTTGGAAGAAACTGGAAGGAAAAAAATAACATGAATCCTTTTATCTGAAATTTAAGCAGGTTATAAATATTCTTAGTGTGTCATTGCTTGGTAACTCATAAATGATAAACATTAGTAGAAACCAGATTTAAAGAAACTGTGAGAGCATCTGCTTGCACTTGACTCATTCTAAACCACCTGTATTAAGTTCCTGTTCTTTCAATTTAGTTTCAAATTGCAAACTCAAAAACATGCCCTGAGCTTAAGAGACTGGAATTTCTCTTGAAAGTAGGTCACAGAAAAGGGATCTGAATCATTAAATGATGCTATCCATAACAGAAGAGGAAAATCGGAATCTTATTTTCTACTGTTCAGGCTTTATAGACCTGAAACCTGAAGCTGAATTTTAGTTAACTGAAAAGATATTTTTAATTTGGAGTAAACAAAAAAACCCCAACAATTGTCAACACAAATAATGTCTCTTTAATAAACTCATCTCTTGATCTTTGTCAAATTCTGCACTTGATGTGCACATAGACTTCTAGGACTTTCACACAAACATTGAAGGCGTATTCATTCCAAACACTGCATAGATATAGCAATTTATTTTATGCCACTGAGTCCAATACTTCAAATGCTGAATATTCTGATGTAGATTTAGGAAAAAACATGTTATCAGAAAATAGTCATCAGAATGGTGAAAGAAACATTAGTACAGATAGAACATTTTTTGTGATGCAAAATGCTTTGCAGAATACACTGGAGATTTGTTAACAGAAATAAAAAGGGAATAGAGAATGCACAGTGGGTTGAAGACATACTTGTTCAAAGAAGTTAAAAGTGATTTTTGTAGGACAGATTGTTAGGGAAAATAAAATATTTATGCTATTTATTTGGTAATTTACTAATTCCCAGAATTTCATTCAACCTTTTGCATAATGTAAATGTATTTATAGCAAAAGTATTTTTAATTTAATCTACTTGCACTTTTTAATCAAAATCAATGTACTTCTTAAATGGCATTATGGTGTTAAGAACTTCAGGTGTGCATGTCTCAAATGGCTTAAGGGTTTGAAACCTACTCCTTAGGAGCATAATGTAGGAGTTTGTAGTGATGCATGAAAAATAGATGTAGCCCAGCTGTGAAGCAATACAGCAGGCCTCTAAAATACATGTCAGCAAAACTGGAGGTGGAAAAGCGCGTTACAATCATGATATCCCTCAGTGTAACCTAAATTTTTCTGTATAGTAGTTTTATTGGGATTTTGAAAGTTTCCTCTACATATGTGTGTTCATTGAAATAAGATCCATTCATGTTCAAAAGTAGAACACTTCAGTTTAGAGTTCTCCACAATTTATAGTATCCATATTTCTTTATGCAGACAAATTCTTTTCATTAATTTATATGCAATCTAAAGATGCTGGGAAACCAAGCTATCTGTTCTTTTTACCATTTTGCTGCTACTTGACCTTGGGTAAAATCATTTAAAACTTTGGCTGAAAAAAAGTTGAAGAAAAGCTCTCAAAGTTTGCCTCCTACATATGACATTGCTGAAGACATTTTTGAAGCTACTGAATAACTCTGGTTATTTCACCATCCCCGAAGATGTTGAAAAGGCATCTGGATCTGGTCCTGAGTGATATGGTTTAGTGGTTTAGGGGTTACAGTGGTGGTGCTAGGTTGATGGTTGGCCTGGATGATATTGAAAGTGTCTTCCAGCCTTGATGATTCGATGACTATAGTATCACTTTTATCTCAATGGGAAATTTTGACATACACAAACTATTTTCAAAAATTTACAGAAGAGTGTTTCATCTTCACAGTGAAGGACTGGAAATAAGACTTCTAGAAACACTGAGTTTAGTTGAAAATTTTGAAAGATTACATTTATAGATAAGGGATTACATTTATAGATAAGGGATTACATTTATAGATAAGGGATTACTTTTATAGATAAGTTTCATGGATGTGTTTGCCTAAATGAAATTATTTTTTCCAATTAAAAGTGTTTGGAGCATTTTTTTTACCTTGTTTGTGCTTCAATCAGTCCAGGAATGATTTCTTTCTTGGCTAGGTTTTTCTGTAATACAGAAAAAGATACGCAAATAATATCAATATTATGACAGTGCAATTTATACTTGGATGATTTCAAAATTCTTACATATTTCAGAATGATGTCAGCTACAGGGGCTGATTTAAGGCAAGAAAGAGAGGATATAATGCAGAGATGCAAAAGCATTCCCTACCTCTCTGTCCTTCTTCGCACAGATTCAGATAGAATTATAATCCAATGAAAACAGTACAGTAGAAAGTCTAGTTAGCCGTACTTATGCAAACAATGTTTTCCACTGTGCCAAAATTAATTGGGTATGTAAATGAGAATATTGTAATAACCGTCTAGTAGATGGAGCACTGGCATGTCATATCTATGGTCATTTAAATCTAACCTGAGGTTTTAACCACAATTAGAAGTGTGTTTTAGGGTTATTACCTGTTAGACAGTAGTCCCCCATTATCTTTAATAAGGAGAACATAATTTATCACAATTAGGCTTAATTGGCAATTCTCTGTCTGTGTTCAGCAGAGTATCAGAGCTGAGACACCACTGACAATCACTTTATTCCTTTCATCCTCAAATGTGATTTTCCTCAGGTCATTTCCAAACTCAGTGACAAACAGTATGAGGATCTTCCTGGGAATGCACCTGGGGAAGGCTAAAAAGAGCAAGGACACAGTCCCTTGGGAACGCACCTGGGAATGCAGTGTACAAGCAAGGCTCTGGAGATAGTAACTTATATATACATAGGGAGTAACTCAGCATGGCAGAAGGCAGGGGTAAGTCGTCCTTGAGGGTGAAACAAACAAGTTCGAGAAAAACAGCCAGGAATGCTCCCAAGCCTGGGAAAGCAGGAGATAATCCTCACAGCTGCAGCTGCGAGTAGGGAGAGTACCTGAATGCTATCTTTAGAGCCTAGCCAATTAAAAATTATTGATAATTGTATGCCTGTCCTGCACTGTATAAAAAAGAGCCTGTCGGGCAATAAAAGTGGAGCTTGCTGTATCACCCACACGGAGTCGGCCGCTTGCTTCCCCGCGCGGAACTTTCACCTTTCCCAACAGGATCTCATTTTTTCAAAATAAAAATTATAAATTCTAGATCAGTAGCTGCCACACATTTCATTATTCCCCTAGTTAGGCATTCTAGGCAGATCAGTTCGCAGACATGGCACTTAAGTCAGAAGATACCTTGAAGAGTGTGACATCAGATACACAGAAATTGAAGAAATATGCCTTATATTACTTGCATTCATGACTAAGATTATGCTGGCGAGTGCTGCTGAATACTATGATGGTAAATCTTTGTATGTTTAGAGAGAATAAATAAAAGCTAACACTATCTTGAATTCTGCAAGCTCATCTGTCCACCACTCAGACTGCATTTCTCAAAAAGTTCCTCTATTCTGGAATGTTTGAAATCCTATTCCAACACTGCTAAAAGTATTACGAAACTTCAGCTTATGCATAAACATCACAAGTGCCTTCAGTACCTTTGTTTGTCTCGGGGAAATCCTTCCTTATCATTTCTCTTTTTTTGTGACAATCTCTATGACCCAGCACTGCCAAATGCAAAAATGTTCATAGGCAAAGAAAAATCTCTGCCGCACGTCTGTCTGTCATTTGTGCAGTTGCTACGTGGAGAAATGCGGGAAAATGAAGAAATTCAGCTTTTATTCTTGTTATGTATGTAATTTCTGTGTTTCAAAGTCCTGCCAAATGTAGTTCTAGATCAGTGTTAGGGTGAAAGCATGGCTCAATTTCAGAAATAAAAAAGAAAATAAACTCCTGGCCTAGCCTATGATTTGCTCAGGTTGAACTAATTTAAAAGTCAGTCATGTTCCTGAGAATATGACACTAGATGTAGGCAAACAATTACCTTTGTATTACATGAAATATGGCAATTATCCTCCTCTGGAAAAATTTACATGAAGTGACTTCATGGTATACAGGATTTGCTTACTGAATTTGGTGTTAAAGGTGCCTATGAATAGTGATAACACGATATAAGGAACAATACAATCTGCCACCCTTCTCTCATAGTGAATGCTTAAAACAAGAGGAATATTAAATCTCAGGATATGTTTTGTGTTCAAATTGTATGGTGATTTTTTTGTCTTGCAAAAACAATGAATGACTATAACAGAACTGAAGTGTTGGTGGGGTTTTTTGCTCTGAAAGTACACATTGAGAAGTTATAAGTTCTTCTTGGGTTTAAATATAGTATTCACTTGCAGATGCTGTTCTCACCAACAACACATTTGCATTGTCCCAGC
Organism: Acanthisitta chloris; assembly: GCF_000695815.1. Classification (NCBI taxonomy): domain Eukaryota; kingdom Metazoa; phylum Chordata; class Aves; order Passeriformes; family Acanthisittidae; genus Acanthisitta; species Acanthisitta chloris. The sequence goes on along the minus strand of NW_008655246.1, from coordinate 105,006 downwards.
ATCACCTCTTTCAGCCTCTGTAAAGACACTTTTTCAACATCAGAGACTTATATGCAGTCCTTAAGAAAAGTAAAACTAGATGCAGACGTGGCAAAATATTATATACCAGAATTTATTGTTTTGTAAACTTATGGAATGAGAAGGGAATAATCTGCCTCAAAGCAAAATAATGCAGTCTGAAGAAATGTATGCAATGAAAAATCAATATTTTACTCTTTCACTTGAGATGTAAGATCTGTGTCTTGAAATGTGCTGGTTTTGACCTATGAGCAATGGAGAATTTAAACAGTCTCTTCAGTGCAGTAACAATACAATACATTTATATAGCATCTTCCCAAAAGAGTCACAAGGGGCCTATCTGTGATCTTTCAACATGTCAAGCATACTGGCTCTGACTAATTCCTAGTGTGCTGATAGGAAAAAAGACTATTGTTTAGATCTCCTAGACAACAGCCTATGCTTCAAAAGTAAACTATGCAACAGATATATAACTGATGAAATCTAGTATTCAATTTGGGCATGAAACAACATGAGCATCTGGCATTGTTTGCCTGGGCTGCTTCAGATGGACAAATAAAGCTCAGCCAGGCTTCAGTACTATGTGGTTCAGATGATATTTTTTAAAATAGATATCTAGACAGAAATATTTGTCCTCCATTTTCCTTATTAAAAATATATAATTACATTAATTTTAGTGTATTGATCTTTCTTATAACGTAACAGTGATTTTTGCTGTGTGTAAATTGTATTTTCCAAATGGGCAAAATCTTACCATAAGCCAACAACTAGTAATGCATTTATTTGTTGATTGTTAGAATTATTTTTAACAAAGCATAATATTCTCTTTTTCGAACTGTGTTTTCCCTTATGCATAGTATAACTTTACTGATAAATATCTGCTATCCTCAACTGTTAGCCCAGGGGCCATAGTAATATGAATTAGACTGAAGCTTTTGGAACAGGCTACAGAAAGAGGAATATTCTTCATATAAATTTTCAAAGAACTAATTAAATCAGCAGTGTTTTCCTATGTACTGATGATGACATCTTAAAACCACGATTATGAAACAACCTCAATGTGATTTCTAGCATATATTTTATGATAGATAGACATTGGTTTGCAGTGTTGGTTTGAGTAACACCACATGGATTACCTAACTCAATGAACTGATTTTCAGCAGCATCAGATTTCAGGTGAAGTTCCAATTAACTGAGCCAAATTTAGCTTAATCTGTTTTCCAAGAGTATTCCTTTAGGAAAGAGGGAAGAAATCAACAAAAAATACTCTAAATAATAAAAAAATGCAGACAATTCATAAATAGTATTTTATCCTGAAGAAATAATCTTTCTATGTGAATTGTTGAATTTTTTGTCAGTGGAAACTTATTCAGAGGCTCCACTTTGCCTATTAAATAATGTTAAAGCAACATAAAAGAAAAATTGTTTTCTGTGAAAACTAATGGTTGATGTCCCCCAAACTAAGAAAGGCATTTTATGAGAATTTGCCTCCCAACTAATATAGCTTTTTTTTTTCTATCAGGCAAAACAATAAGCTTGCTTCTTTATGCATTTACCATTTCTAAAATTTGTCATAGCCACAACCTCTAAAGTTTAAAAACATTAATTCAAGAATCAATAAAATTTAAATTATGCCTGTATAAACTTAGATGTGCTCGCAAAGTTGTTTCTAATTTTAAATACTATATGTGAATATATAAGTAGATATGCTGTTTTGTAAATTCAAATGTGACACAGATAGACATTTAAGCAAGTAGTCCGAGTAGCAAACAAACCTCTTTTGATTGCCAGTTTCTATTCTCTCATTTAATTTCAGAAGCAAAAACTTGCCATATTTACATTTCTGGGACAATTCTGATGCAAAATAATTAGATAATTGTAATTAACAGGTATCTTTTTTTTGCTCATTAAAAGACTTGATATATCTTTCTAGAGCAGCTGTTTGGCTGTCAGAATTTGCCAAGTAGCTTTTTCCTGTTGAAGAGTGTTTGCAGGAACCTTTTTACTGCTGAAAATAGTTTGAAAGTTCTTTCAGCTGTTTCATCTCAATGTTAACTGCACTGTAGTTATCCATAGGAAATAAATTTAAATTCTTTGGATTATGGTATTTTAATTGAAAAGTATGCACGCTTTTAGATGAGAAATGAAAAGGTAAAGTCAGAATAAGAGATTAAATTTAAGCCAAGTAAAGCAGTTAAAAGTAAATTGCTAGCAATTTTTTAGATTAGATTGCTTTGAAATATACATATAAAATGGATTTTTTTTCTTCCTTCATACCAGCTTTTGTAGTAGTGTAATTCTATGGTATTTTGAGAGTTTCTATAAAATCCCATCTCCAGCTTCTGTGCCATAAAACCCTGACATGGTGAAAAGAAAACCCTTGTAATTTCAGTGGGAGTCTCTCCTGGTATTCTGGTATTGGACTGCATTTGCATGGGAAGGTGTGGGGAGGGTAGGATGAAGGATCAGTGCCTAAATAAGAGGAACTTATGGAGTACAAAGTCACTGTCAAGTCAATGACACTTGCCCTCACCCCATAGGAGAGTTGTGGCCTGATCTGGAGTGTACAAATGCCATGCATTCTTCTACAGTTTCTGAGTTTCACAGCAATGCATCAGAGACTCTTGGTGCACAAGAGCAGATCAGTCTGTAAGCTACTAACTGTTGAAAGCTGGAAGAATTCACCAGTGAAGGATGACTGGATACATATGTACACATTCTCCTCTGAAGCTTCCAAAACTGGTCTATGTCATAAAAAGATACACTGGATGCTCTTATGGTTGAGTGTTGAATGAATGGAGATGATTTGTTTTCACTCTCTGCAAGCTGAGAGTTCAGAGCTATACTGTATATTTAACTACTAAAATGCTATTCAAGGCTTTTTTTAAGGTAAAAGGCTTTGCAGTAACACAGACTTCATCTCATATTAGCACAACTTAACTTATGTCAGGTTATACTTAATGACAGTCTGTTACAAGAATTTCAGAGTACATGCAGTTTAAGTACTGACATTTGGCCATAGATGCCACTGTGAGATCCCAAATTGCCACTGCAGAGAGATAGACTATTACTGGGGGATTAGATTCCTTCCCAGTAAAAGATGGAGAGGGCATCATCTTTTATGCTTTCCTGCCCTGTCTGAACTACTTCCTTTTTATAATGGCTGCATTTCTGCCAACTGCCTCTTCTTTCCAGCCAGGAACTATAAAGGCAAAGTGTCCTTGCCATTTAGGAAAGATGTTGACAGGAGGTAGGTGCAATGATCCCCTGCATACTTAGGGCATCAATTCTTTCCCATCAGTATCACATACGAGTAAGTGGCTAACTGCCAAATGCCATTCTGTAGAATGGAAACTTTCAGACAGTGCAGGAGAGCCTACTCTGGATCCCTAAAACAGCAAAACTCAAGGTCTCATCTCTATACAAATGAGCTTAATTAGTATTAAACCCATGTTTATTACTAAGCAAAGTAAGTTGGCTTAAATAAGGCATTGGACTGAATGTTCACACCTTACAGTGAATTATAATATTTGTAAAGTTATATTGCAATGTAGCTACAGTTTTCATAGAAATCCTTGAAGCTAGCATGTTATTTACAAGGGACTATTGGATGGCACATGCCAAACAGTGCTAACTAGCCATTAGGCACTTCAAATGTCACTGCAGAGACAGTTATTTGAGAAATACAAAATTAGGGTATACATGGGTCCCTCAGACTGAAATGATGGCATGCACTGGAAGCAAGTTCACTTTCCTTATGGGAATTTGTGCAGCTTCTGTTTACACGTACAGCGTGGCAAGGTGTCAAAGCTAAAACTCCTCCCTGTTCTCACTTTCTCTGTAGCCTGTGTTGCCTCTTAAACAACTGTAACTTTTCAGTGAAGAAAGAAGCACATCCTTAGAAGATAGGTTTTAGAAATAAAAACAGCAAACATTTCACACTGTGTAGAGGTGTTATATGTTACAAGTAATCTTGGAAGAAATGGAGTAGTGGGCAGAATGCATGTGGAGTGTTCAGAGCTGCATATATAATTCACACTTAGTGTGGTAGGTGCTAGAAAAAAAATCAATACATAAACTCAAAGGCAGATGGAATTTATCACATATCTCTGCTATTTGTCACCTGAATATCACCAGTATGTATAGGATGTATCTGTATAACTTCATTTTATTTTCCTTCTAAAAACACATGCTAAATGCATATTAATTCCTGTACACAGAACTAGAAGCATTTAGTGTAAAATGTGCCTAGGATGTTGTGAGGTTTTAACTGAAGATAACTTGCATCGTGCCAGAACAAAATGTATCTTTTCCAATATCATGTTTACTCCTTGGCAGAAAATCTGTCACATCAGTGCTTCATTTAGGGTAGCTCATTCTGTTGAAATGTACAATAATTACTTAACCTGTAATTAAAAAAGAAGACAATGTAACAAAACCTATTAATAGAAGCAATCATTATAGCATCCTAATTAAATATATTATGCTTCATTTCCATAGCTAGGCCACATCTTGATTTCTGTCAAGTAAACATTCTCATTTTGCCATTTGATTGAGATCTGCAGGGTAATCCTAAGAGAATGAGGAATGATTGAGATATCTATGTATGTTCTTGCTATGGTAAATAAAAAGTGGCTTTTGGGCCTTTGATATGATATTGAAAAATGACCTATTAAAGGGGAACAGTAGGAATTTGAATTGCAATATTAAATTTTCAGTTTTCTGAGAGGCACCTTCCTGCTAGTTTAAATTGTAAACACCTGAAAATCCAGTGTAAATTGATGCAATATTTACTGTGTAGCAGTCACTTTAATATGCTTGCCTTGAAGCCTCAAAAGCAAAGTCCTGTATATTAATCCTGTGGCTTCAGAAAAGCAGGGAGAAAAATAACCATTGATGCTTATAAATATGAAGCCTGCAGAGTGTAAGTAAAAAAATTTATAGAGAAAACCTTGAACAATTCCTACAGCAACATCAGCCCAGTTTCATTCTGAGCTGTTGAGCCAGAAATATGAGAAAATGAAGTGACTGAAGCCTGTCAGAAAAGAAAAACAGCTAGTGGAGACATGATATGAATGCACAGATGGCAGCATTGAATCCACTATCTTCACTGCATTGATTAAAGACTGTTACTATTCAGGTGAATTGAAACTTTCACTGATACCATGGTGGAGATGAGCACAATAAAACGTTGTTTGTCATTTGTAACTCAGTAGGGCTATGGAGTAAGGAACTGATTTCTTCTTTTTGTGCTTCAACTGGATCAAATTTGATGGCTTAAGGAAAGAAATATATATCGTGCATGTTTCTGCCAATAAATACCTTGGTTTATAGAACATGTTAGCAATCAGATTAGGCAAAATCTACAACAAAGCTAAACTTTCCAAATATAGCTCTACCTTATTTCTATAGCTTTTATCTTGAGTCTATCCAATTTTCATAAAACTGTGCATTGCATTTAGCATCATCTGAAGACGCAGTTGAACCTTGCAGACACCACAGTTTTTAACATACTCTTCTCTTTCCTGATCCAAATTAATATTGGTATTTCATGCTAATTGTGACAGAAAACAGTCCTTTTTCTTGGCAAAAAAGATTTCAAGATGTATTCAGTAGCTGAAACTGAAGGGTGTTTGGGGTTGGTATTTTTTGTGAGAATACAGAAATTCTTATTAAATCTTCATCTTTTTAAGTGTTTCACAGCTTGTGGACAGATTAACTGATCAAAGTCAGAGACATTATCCATGGGATACTCCTGAGGCCCAGATGACTGCCAGGGAGGAGGTATTTACATGGAGTTTTTTCCTGACTCAGAACTGAGTACTTAAGCTGGGTCTCCCACATTTCAGTGACATGTCCTACATATACAGTTCCTTGGTGTTTGTGAGCAGGTCTTGCCAGCAACTTGAGTAGAAACTTCTCCATTTTGAATAGATAGTTCAAGGAAAGTATTTTAAAATTTAAGTTTGACCTGGTCTGCCTTCATTTCGATGAAGATAGTACTCTTGCCATAAAAAAATATTCTTGTAATAACATTATTGAATGCATTATTCATGACAGGCCAGGACCCGTAAACATGAGGTATGTGGAAAATGCTCAAACCGACTAAAAGAATTATCCAATATTGAAGGATTGTCAGGAGTTTGACACTGGTTTAAGTGAGATTCAGCAAAACGCTATAATAAATCTTTCTACTCCCTTAACATGAAATAAGGCCTGGAGTTTACAGCATGCCACAAAGAATGATTTGGCTTTACTCTCAGGCACACACCAGAGCAAACTTCTGTTCTGTCACACGTGTGCATAGTAGCAGAAATCTGATAGAGAGCATTCACTGAAATTCAAGTGTAAAATAATGATTTCTTCCAATGCTTCTTAAATTAAGTTGAAACTATTTCAAATTCATGAAGTTAAATTAATTCGGAATCCTTTCTGTCTCTCAGTCAGTTGTAAAACAAAATACAGATTTTGTTCCTTATCCCTCAAAAAAACCATAAAAGTGAACAAAAAAACTTTCTCATTTCTGTGCAACTGCTTTGAAATATGACTTGTAGTAGTAGTACTTGACAAAGTATCCTCAGCCTGACAAAACCAAAATAATCTGTAATGTTGCTGTCTTGCTTCTACTGAAGAGTTTTCAAAAATCAGTAGTGAAATTCTTAGTGATTTCACAAGCTAACCTCCTTTTAGCAGTAGAATACTTAGCTTTTTCTACATACATTATCCTCTTTCAGTACTCTTTGGGCATTAGAGGAGACCTGAACCTTTCAGGAGATATTTGTTGAACTATTACAATATGAGTTTGCAGTGTGAAGTTATAAAAGACAATAATTGTTCAGGGCTCTGGATGGAAGGAGTTTCTATTTCAAATGGCATCAGTTAACTGTACTACAAGATTTCAGTAAGCACTCACTCTTCATGGAATAAAATTGTGAGTAACTCAGCATTCTTTGACATAAATTTATTTAATTAAATATGTTTACTTTGAATTTTTTAAGTTATGATTAAGAAAGGTTTAACATTTTGTAGGTTGTTGATAATGTTTTTCCTTTACTCCTTAAAATTGTTTGCATCATTGCAGTTAACTGTATCCAGCCTTACACAAAGACTTTTAAGTATAGCAGAAAAATGTCCAACCTGCTAATGCAAATTCATGTATCAGGCATAAAGCCAAAGAAAACTGGCTGTTGCATATTTGTAATTTATATCTGGTGCACCTGAACGTAATTAAATGCTAATCATTAGTTAAAACCAAAATACCGATGAAAGAATATCCCTTCAAAGTAGTTTCCTTAGTCACAAAACTTTGCAGGTTTTTGCAAGATCTTAAAGATGAAAAATGGCCAAAAAGATAGCCTGATCAGGCACTTGAAACCTGTTCATTCCTTCCACGTGTGCTTACCTTGCTTTGCCAATTTAAGAAACTCATTACCACAAGGACTCATTAACATGCCAGCAACAGATAACATCAACTGGATTGCTCACCTTCCCAGACTCTAGAATGTTAAGCATGTATTTCAGTGGTGCTGTGTATTTTCCAACAACTACCAGTTCACCTGAGGTGTAATTCAAGGTGTTTGTACATAACCCTAACTGTTTAACATCTCATTTCTTGCATAGCTGTGTTTCCTAATTTTAGTTACCTGTGCCATGGGTAGTGAGGTTAGAAGTCACATGCTATTCATAGTGCTTGGCTCATGTTTCTGGACTTGGCCCTTGATGAATATGTGTAAGTGTGACCTCTCCTAGAAAATGGACTATGTCAAGTTATCTACTTTATGTTCCGTGCCATTTAAATTCCCAACAATTTCTTTTTTAATTATTTGATCCTTCCTGGATGCAGAACATGCTGCAAGGGACCAAATAATAGTGTTCCCTGTCATAGAGAAAAATACCTGTTGGCATTTTCTTCATGTTTAAATCATTTAAGGATCCCAGGTCATGGAATGGGAAATTTATAAATGTGAATTTTAATAATTAAATTAAAATTAATTAGGATGTGTGCTGCTGTATAAGTTTAGAAGGAAACTTTTTGGTGCATACTAAGCAACAAGAAAGAACAATGACTCAATCACAACACAGATAGTGGAAAAAATGGAAGTTTCTTTCCCAAAACATCAATATTTGATATGATCTGAAGCAGTTGCTAATGGCCTTTCAGAGAAATGCTTATAATTAGTAAGCCTAACCCAACCACTCATGCTGTTGCATGTGATACCTTGCAATAGTGTGGGATAGAATTGAGAGGTAAGACCATAATGTATCTTCTAAATCTGAGCTTCTTATTACATCATTCTTATAAATTTGGAGATGATAGTAATCTTTACTTTTATTTGCCTCATACAAGATGTAAGAATGAATAAAAATCTCAGCAAATGTATATTTTGTCTGCCACTGTGTCTGTGGTTAGGCAATGACAATTACAGCAGAACAAGTAGACTTATTTCTTCTTATGTATCCTCACAGCTTCAATTAATCATTCTTTCAAGAACATTCTGAACAAGAATCTACTTCCAGTTTATTATGTTCAGTAGCCTATAATGAACCTTTCTTCCATAAATTTATATGGTAACTTTTCTAGTCCTTTTAAAATCCTGGCATTCAAAGAACCTGATAGCAGTGAATTCCACAACTGAAATGTGTAGATTATAAAGAAAGTCCATCAATTATTTATATTTTTTTTAGTTCTCAATTTCATGTAACATCGCTAGTAGAAGAAATAATGGAAAAAAATAATTCCTATTTAGTCTTTCGACATATCTGTGATTGCACACAACTTTACAGCCCTGTCTTCTCCAGGCTGTAGAGTCACAGGCTATCAACTTCTCCCCGCCAGTTATAGCTTCTCCTCTTATGGAAGCTACTCCACTTGTTTGATCAGCCTTAGCCAATTTTATGTATTTTTTCCATTTCTTATTTCAGCTTCATATATTTGAAGATCATGTAAGTAGAACTATGTGTATTATCCAAAGTAAGGCTGCACCATGGCTTTAAAGAGACATAGTGTCATTTTGGGTCGTTCACTATTTCCTACTAATACTTTCGAGCATTTCATTTGTCCTCTAAGTACCTCTGAGTATTGATCTGAGATTTGCAAAACTATCCCCTAAATCCTCATTCTAGACCAGAAGAACTAGAAACACCCAGATTAAAAGGTACTGTCAGGTTTTATCAACACTGAATTTAATCTGTTATTTCATTGCTCATTTATTCAGCATTGCAATGTCTTGCAACTAAGTTGCTTGTTAGATATTAGAAAAACGGTTTTTACTGTGAGGGTAGTGAGACACTGGCACAGGTTGCCCAGGGACATGGTGGCTGCCCCAGCCCTGGCAGTGTTCAAGGCCAGGCTGGATGAGGCCTTGAGCAACCTGATCTAGTGAGGAGTTGTCCCTGTCTGTGGCAGGGGGTGTTGGGACTACATGATCTCTAAGGTCCATTCCAACACTTAAATTCTATGATTCTGTGATTCTTCTCTGAGTGCTCATACAACACAACGATACCTATAGGCACTGAAGAATTTTTGTCTGGTTGAACTCTTCTAATAAGTCTAGAAAAAAAAGGTTCTTTTCTGAGTTTAATGCATTTACAAAGTACTTTCTTACACTCTTTTTGGCCTGTGTTGTCATGCTTTTGCATTTAAATTCCCAGATATTGTATTCTTTCTGTTCTTGTAATTTAGGCACAAATTACAATTTCTGAATTATATCTTTTACTTCAAATAGCTTCTTTCATTTTTTTTTTTTTCTGCTTAAAGTCTTAATGATGGGTGTTGTTCTGGCCATCATACTCTTTTGGGGGCACACAAAGTCAGTAGAATTTATATAGACTTGGACAACAGTACATCACACCTGTGATCATGCACCACAACACTAGGTAATGTAGACACACCCATTGTTTATTCTGAATCTTCTTACTGTGTTTTGAACACTGCTTATGATAACAGCAAGCATTTTATCTCTTAAACCTTTCCTTTTCATTTGTTTTTATCAAACATCCTTGCTTTCTCTTTTAGAAATTATTACCCTGTAGATTTTATGTTTTTAATGTGTTCCTTCAAGGATGCAGATAATGAATATTTTACTGTGACTATTATAAAAGGGCTCTTATGACCAATACACCTTAAATCAGATTCTGCAGGGTAACCATTTAACACAAA
>NW_008655246.1:90365-94797 GCF_000695815.1 Acanthisitta chloris | reverse complement strand
ATTTAAAATAAAAATATAATTAATTGAAAAAAAATAATTTACCTAGCAATGGAATGTATCAAAGACTGAGGAATCCACATTAAAAGTTACATATAAAGTCTGCTAAGATGGTAGAACACCTTCAAAGAGAAGCATTTTTAATAAAAGCAGTTACATATTTATCTACTGCAGGCAAATTCCTAAATCCATCATAAATGTAGCTGCTGTTATTATATGACAGAACAGTGAAAAGCAGATGGACCTTATTTGCAGTAATGTAGCTGGGCTGAAGGTATTTTTCCACCTCTCTTCCTGCATTAATAATGACAGGTGGTGTTGAAGATAATTTTAACCAGATTATGATGAGCTGTAGTTCAGATTCAAAGACTTTTTTTTCTAGCTTCTCATGCTTGGTGTATGACTGAACATACTTTCAAATGCAATTCTTCAAAAAGAGCATTTGAAGATTTGTGTGTGTGTGAGCTGATGAGGTGCTTGCCTTTTCTGAAAAGAATTCTTTGAAAAACTAAAAAAAGGACATATTTCAAAAAAAGGTTCTTCTGACTTTCATGTGAAGATATCTATTTTGATATGAAAATGCTTGTAAATGGAATTTCCAAATAGCAGATTCCCCCCTTCTGAAAAAAGGATCACAAACTAGAGGAAGAACAAAAGAGAACTCCGTGCTTACTTTAGACCCTGCAAGATGACAAGGTAGTGTATTAATTGCAATCTGCTTGCAAGGTAGTGTTTCTTCTTATTAAGAAGAAAATTAAGTATATACATTTATGTGGTACTTGGTTTACCTCACAGCTCAGTGAGTTACCTTCAAAGCTAGCACAACCCTTGAAGAGAATTTCTGTTTCTTAACTCACATTCTTTGGGTTTCACCTTCTGTGTTATGTGTATTTGTGCATATGAATGTATGCAGATATATGCAAATGACTACATATGTTCAGATTTTTTATAGCTGTTTAACTGTGAGTAGTGGGAAAGCAAAGTACTATAGTTCCTAGACTGTAGTTTATAACTTAAGTGGGAGAAGAAATTGTTTGTGATAGGGTTAATACTCATAACAGCCCTATTCAGCTGAATGAAAATATGTATTAGTGAAATATTAAATAGAGAACTTGTGCTTTCTGTCATTTCTTTGTGATGAAAAGTTTCATTTTATGAAAAGTGAAATCAGTTTTCAAACATATGAAACTGAAGATACAAATAAAACAAAAAAAAAATTCCATTGATTCCAGCCACCAATTTGTTTTGAATGACATCTGAATTACCAGGCTGCAATAGCTGCAAAAAAATGGTAGTTACAGGTATTTATTTGATCATTTCAAAAGACTGCTTGGGAAAAACAGTATAAAGAACAGTGGTAATTCAGCATGTACCCACTCATAGGGTCTGAATAAGTATGACTTCTGTGAATGTTTGTTTATTCTGCCTCTTAAAGCTAAAATTTTATGCACTTTGATTCTGACATCTGAAGTACCTCTGCAAAAGTCTATATCATTGCAAATACATTAGAGTAAAAGTATAGTGCTGCCTAAGTATATGTTTGAATTCATTTTTGCCATTAAGGAACTATTCATGTCCTGAAGGAAGCTGGTATCAGATTCCTGGGAGCCCTAAGATCATGGGCTCCTCCTTTCTTCCATTTGTAAACAGCTGACTTTCTTTGCTAACTGTTTTGCTCAGCTTAATCCTCATCCACACTTGTAGCAAGTTTGCAATCTATTTAAAAGTGAAGTTTAAGCAAGAACAGGTCACATCAATAGAGAGTTCTTTTCACCTAGGACAGTGTTATACATAACCATGACTTCAGAAAATCCTCAGAAGAGTCATAATAATGTTTGCCCTTTTCAATGTCAGCTCACTGAGACCAATGGAAAATGATTCAGAAAACAAAGATATTTCTCCCAAATCAATTTCCTTCATAAACAGGATCTGCATAAGTCTCAGTTTTTCTTTAAAACACCATGATGCATTTGAGGATTGCTCCAATCCAGTATTTTAGCTTGGTATGTAGTGTTTGGTAGATCTTTGTAACATGCTGATATGTCTCACATGCATAGTGGAATTGTTTTGCACAGTAACCACTTTCATACTCAGGCTTTGTTAGTTAATGCTCAACGTAGCAAGATAATTAAAAATACCAGCAGATATCTGCTGCTAAAATTGATAAACTTGCCAGGCAACAGGCTACATGCTAGCTTAAAATTTCAGCCTTTAATCTATGATCCTGTTATTATCGTGGTTCAACAAAATGTAATCAATCTAACTAATTTAACTAAACCAGTAAATGAAGTTGTGCAGCTACTTTTATTGCTGTTTAAATGAGGCATTTTTCAATTTAGCATAAATTGGAATATGTTTAAGCTAAACTGAAATAAACTGCTTTTAAACTGACTTATACATCCACAATGGAGTTTAACTAATGCACTTTATAAAAAAGCTTAAGTTAATAAACCACAAACCACTTGTGTGTACAAAACTGATAAAAGACTGTTAAATGCAGTTTCTGTGCCTTAATAGAAAAGTGTAAAAGAAGACATATTTGACACATGGTTATCCAGACATATCTGTACTTCACTGAAGTATACTCTGATAGAAAGTAAAGGTATGAAATAAAAATTTGGTTTGCTTAGAATGCAACAGTAAGTGTAAACACTAAAAAAAATGTTTTGTGAGAAAATATAAATAAATTATTCACCTCTCTGAAAAGCAAGTGCTTGTATCATTAGGGAGAGGTGAAAATAAAATCAACAAAATATCTTGGTTCAGGTACCAGATTCCTCACTGTAATGATGTGATTTATTTATATCATCTAATGTTCACCTTCTTCTAATACACTACTAAAATGTGAATTCTTTCATACACAAACCTGAATACAGGCCAACAAAGTTTTTAAGAAAAACATTTAAGACAAACTGCTTATAATCTTCAAGCGTGTGCTCTATCAAACTCCTGAGTAAAGAGAGACTTAAGCACATACTTATGGACTTCTTCCATCTGGTACTCAGCACCATTATTATCTCTAACTATCTACGTACAGGTTCTCCTGTGTTACAGTGGAGTATGACTGAAAGAGAAATTGCTTTTGACTTCAGAATAAAAGAGTACCTTGGAAATATTTCTATTATAGCAACCTGAGACCTCTCTGTGTATGAGAGGGGTTTGAAGTAGTATAGCTTTGCTGCAAAAGAAGAACATGTTTTACTGGTATAGAAACCACGCATGGATCATACCCATAGGGAAATTGTATTGAGGATCACTCTCATCAGGCTTTGATATCTTTTCTATATCTGACTTCCCTCGACTCTTTCTCAGCAAAGAGCTGACACATTTATTCTAAACTGCTCAACATTCCGGGAGTTCACGTACAAAGAGGCGACACCATTATTATCTTCTTGAATATCTCGTGACTGACTTTTATTATTTACAAAAGTGATTCTTTCATACACACCTATTATAAGCACCCACTTATCATTGGTTAACTACTGTTAGTAGCCCACCTTACACACAACATAATTGGTTATTAACATATCAATCATAAAATGCCCCAATCATTGTTCTCCACCTCTAACCGTCTTTAGCTCCTGCATCCCACAGCCAGGAGCTGCTTATCTTGCTGCCTCCTTTCTCACATTCCAGCTGCAGCAGTGTCCTTGAACAGCTTAGCTTGCAGCTTGCTCAGGCCCTGCTAGCAAGGCTGGATTGCTCACCTGTCCATTAGCAATCAGAAATTCTCCAACCAACAGCACTCTCACATGTGTCAGTTGTGGCGAGGTGGATGTCCTCACTGTGACACCAGAGAAGGATAAAGGAAGAAGAGATGCTTCACAAAAAATCACAAATATTTTTATGTCTGGAGCAATGGAGTGGTTCCGGCACCACTTATGCATGACTTAGATTTATCTTGTCCTTGATATTGTCTTGCTGAGCAATCCAGATCTTCTGGAGTTTAGGCACACTGTTTACACAAGCAAAGTATGGCAGAGGAAGTGATGGACAGCTTCTCACCAAGATGAGTGTCCCCTTTTAGGAGGTTGGAGATTGCACAAGGGCAGTTAAAGGGAGGACTATAGCTGTGTGTTATGATTGCCCTGTAAGACTGTATTAGAAAATACAGAGGAAAAAAGTCTGAGACCATAGATGATATCACAAATAAATTTTGGTTGATTAGTCATGAGAAAAAAGAAAAAAAGGTCAAGATCCATCTTAAGTAGGTACTATGTTTTCATAGCAGAAGGCTGACATAGAACATCTAGCTCTTTTTTAACTGTGTGTTTTATTCAGGGTAAAATGTTGCCAGAATTCAGTTATTCAAAAATAAATAAGCAGCAGCTTGAATGCAGATAAAGGTACCCAACTCAATTAGGAAGGATTTTTTTTCTCTAAATCTGAAAGCAGGCATTATCCTCCTTTGACAGAAAAACACAGCTGTGCAGCA
>NW_008655246.1:68001-90335 GCF_000695815.1 Acanthisitta chloris | reverse complement strand
AACAGACATTCTTATTTTGGATACAATTCAACTTTTGGCAGTGTCTTCCAGATTCTGAGGTCATTTGCATCGCTTCATTACAATGCACACACATTGTTCATACCTTGTTATATGCCAATTGAGTATAAGTAAGTATTTGCATATTATTGCTCCACAGCTTATTGAGAGGCATTTCATTTCAGAATTTTAAATATTTAGTGACCAGGTGTTTAACTGCCAAATAAAAATAATCACGTCTGTTTCTTATGAGGAAAAAATGCAACCAATCCAGTAGGACATGCTCAGTATCCAGCCAGTGAAGTGTGTAAAAAATGTAGTGAGCTAAATTCTGCTCTCAATTAAAACAGCATAAATGTGTAGTTATTCCTCTGAAGCAAAAAGTACGCCACCAAATATATTTGATTTTCATTAAAATTAGAATGTGGACTCTAGTGATCAGTGTGTTAGTGACACTTTATGTTAAAACACAAATACAATGGATGGAATCGCTAATCATGGGAAGAATAAAGAAAATGGAAGAGAAAACATATTTTAAGTAACTTCCCTGATGCTTTTTTTTCTTTTTGTTTCCAATTATTCATATTTCATATTTGTTGTGCATTGTTTTCAGTGAGTTTTGTTTGTTTGTTTGTTTTTAATTGATGGCTGACTGTTAGACTCTTAAACATGTACCTAAATGAAAATAGTTTGGTTTTCAAAGTCATAAAGCATCTTCTGTTCTCCTTGATTCAGTAGCTTTCATTATTTGACCATGGAATGACTATTACGAAGAATATAATGGGGTCATAAAAAAGACAGATGCTGCACTGGGTTATGTCAGGTAAGGTATATGCACTAGAAACAGGAAGGTATTGAAGCTGCTTTAGAATTCATGGTTGAAATTTTCATACGAAATACAAGGTATAATCCCAGTGCTTGCATCAAATAATCAAGTATTCAGAATCAAAAGATGTAACCAGAGGCTTTTGGGGTGATCAGAGGTTTGGAGACCTTGCAAGACCTGACTGCAAGATTTCAAATTATTTCGTTGAATAAAGGAAAAAATGGGAGAAAGGAGACAAGAGGAGGGTGTTATTTTCCTGGTATATCTTCCTGCCTCTGTGAATTAGTGTATTAGAAACCTCCTGAGCTGTAGAAAGCTATTCCATACTATCAGCCATCCTTGTCACTTTATGTGTATGGTGAATAGCATCATAACCTCATGTCTGAGATAAGTAGCCTGAAGTGTGTACAGTATTTGAGATTTCCATGGATTATGTATTTATATGGTGGCATAATTGTTTTCTATTTTTTCCTCTTTTTTTAGTTCCCTACTTTGTTTATTTGAAAGTAATTCACATTTTCTGTTTTTCTTTCTATTGTTATTGATGTTTTTAGGTCTGCAATCATTCCAAAATCTCTTTCATTACTCATAATATCTAATTCAGGAATCATCAGTGAATTCATAAGATTTGAGAATTATTTTTTTTTTTTTTGTGCTTTAGTTTGCAGCAGTTAGTACTGAATTTCATTCACATAATATTTATTCAGAGATCTAACTGGTTCTGGTCCTGGTATGCAGTCCACATCTATATTAGTAGACCAAAAAGAATTCAGACAGGGACTGAATCACTGGCTCAAGTCCATGTCCTTGCATTGTTTAGCCAGACATGTTTTTGTCCTGTGCCATCAAATCATTGTCTAGACAATTGACAAGCACCATTGTGGCCCTCAAAACAGGATTGTCAAGAGACTTTTAAATGCAGCTATAGAGTAGGAAATATGTAGCAAGAAAGTTTACTTTCCAGATCAGGATTGCATCGTTAGCGTTACAATTGAAAGAGTATTTATTATATTAAAGTAAAATCTTCTTCTATTTAAATCTGCTGGTTTTCTCCTATTTTTGTATAGCAGTAAATAGACCAATTGCTCAGCAGCAATTGTTACCTTGACCCCACTCAGATTTTCCTTTATGTTGCTGAAAATCTTGAACTGTTTCCTCAGATTTTCATGACTGCTGCTCTTCATCTCTGCTCTGAGAATCTTTGCCAGCCCACAACTTTTGGGGGGACTGGTGCCCAGAACTACTGTTTGAAATGTTCCAGTTGAATCATTGCCAGTGCTGGGATAAGAAACAGTTGCTTTGTATGTCTTGCAGAAGATAATACTATTTTTTCTTCATAACATGGTATTTGCTGCTTCTAAAGCTGTGTGAGAAAAATCTTTTTTATTGTCCTCATGGTTCTGAGACCTCCAGGAAAAGTGCCATGTTTTGTTTGTTTCCTTTAAATATCCCAGCCATTTTAGAGAGATTTTCTGGCTGCAAGACTATCATTTATTTTAAGAAATCTGGAGTATCTTATCAGATGCCAATAATTCATTGCAGTGTATAGGTATTCCTTCTTTATTCATGGACTTTGAAAGAGAATGATTGATGAATGGAGTTTCTCCATCAGAGGTAATGATTAAAGCTTCAGCTTTTAATACTTACTCTAGATTATAGACTAATTTCTTTCACTATTTTAACTTAAAGCAGTGAAGTCATAAATGTTTCATTCGACAAGTTTAGAGTCTTCAAACTAGCAAAGTATTCCATTAGGCCAGATGACAGCTAAAATTTTGAAGAAGTGCAGAGGGCTGCTATTTTATGTTCCTTTTGCATCATGATTCATTATTTTGGGCCCATTTTCCTACTGAAAACACTTTTTGGTCTGGAAGACTTCTAGACATTGTCTTTCCTTTTGTCTAAACCACTGAGGTAAAGTAGAGAGGAGTGTGTGTGCATACAGGAGGAATTGAATTCTTTGTAAAATAAGCAATCACTTTATGAACTGGCAGCCTAGTAACTATTATCACTAATGTTTTCCTGTATATTCCAAATATAAGCAAGCAGATATTTCGTTGTTATGAAAACAATTTTTCTACAGTCTTTTAATCTTTCATTTATTCATGTGATATTGCCCTGCTTGAAAAAATATATATATTTGTCTTCATCTTGTGACAAGCAGTGATCTGGTTTGATATACAGGCTCTAGTCTTTATAGATAGGAATGCCAGTTGTTTCTTGTTGAGTTATTTTCATCTAGAGGGTTTTATTATCAGTATCACATTTAGAACTCTAAGTGTTCTATGCTTTTACATACCTGCAGTGCCAAAACAGAGTGTTTTAACACTTCTAATTATTTTTTAATTTAATCTTAAGGGCTAACATCTTATGCTTTGTTTAACAGCAAAACAAATCTAAAACAGTCAAGGTATAAACTATTAAAAATAGATTTTAAGATGAGAGTAATAAAGGATCCATTAGAACAGCTATAAAGCTGTTGTGCACTAAGGTGCTATAACTAAAACTCTTAATGAGAATTATTATTTTAACATTTTTCCTGAGTAATTGCTTTTTTAAATTTTACTTGCCCAATTTTCATTATTTTTCAAATGTATAGTAATACGATCTTAAAATAGATACTGTTGGGTCCATCGTCACATGTTCTGTTTTCCATACAATTAAAAATTTGTCATATGTGTATGATTACACACAACATACAGGGAGAGTGGATCACTGGCCAAAGGCAGTTTATTTGAACTTCCATAAAGTTTTCTGCCTTTTCTATGACAAGTCATGCAAAAATTCATATTAAAAAGCTGCCTAGATCTTGTTTCTCACCTTTTAAACTTAGAACTCCAGGATCCCAGAATTCATTAGCCCCACAGGGGAAAAGGAGGTGTCCTTTTAAACTAAAACTATTAGGATGCAGTGTTGTAAATATCAGACTGTCAAAAGCATGATTCTTTTCCTGCCAAGCCTTTAACTGATCTTGATTAAAATGATAACTCTTTCTATATATTCTGTATCTTAAATGCTCTTAAGAATGCCCTGAAAGCATCTCCCAGCAGAGTTCTGACAAAGGGGCTCAGAAAGTTGTCCTATGGCAACAGATACTTCTCTTACATGTTGGGCTTAACACAAATCTTGCTTTGAGATGTTTTAAGTTTGAATGTCAGAAACCACTCATATGCACAGAATATTAGAATATTGATTTGAAAAAAATAAAACAACCAAAACCGATCAGAAATAGATGTTCACATTAGCCTTGAACATCTCTCTTTACAAGGCTTACAGAGATGTCAGTAGGTATGCCTGGCCCTCATTTGAGCTTCTGACAATTCATTTGCCTTGTTGTGCTATTATTTATGTCTACTTGATTGCCAAAATAAAGAGGATGCCCAAGTTAGGTTATGTTTCATTTTTATTTTATTAACTTCAGCCATGGTCACTTGTTCCCTTTTTCTTGCTTAGAGCCATTACAGACATTTCATTTATGAGTACTATCAGCAGTTATGAAATCTGGAAGGGACTGATTTATGAGTAAAGGGGAAGAGCATGTCTAAATAATGATTCATGAATGGCATGCTAAATATTTGTTAGTGTTTTAAGGGGGTAAGTGAGACAGGAATCAGGTAGGATGGCTCAAAGAGAAGTAACCAGGAGTGACTGAATGGAAGTAAAGGAAGGATTTAGGCACATTTTTCTTATATAGCCATATTTTTCTTACAATAAAACTTCATACAATCTCCCAGGGGTGTTTAAGCAGTGCTGCAACTTGACTGGATCAAGTGCACCATCAAGATACTTTAAAAAAGCACTTTTTGAACCAGTATTATCTATGAATTGCTTTTCTCAAAGAGTTCTGCAGCCAGTACTTAACACCTTATGACACCTTTTGTGTCAGGTGATAAGTGTTAGCAAACAAAGTCAGTGTAGACCTGGATGTTTACAAATTTTGACATTAACCACAACTTTAATATTAAATGCTTTAATTAGAATAACAAGCTTGAGAAGAAAGAAATGGCTCAGGAAATCTCAATCCCTGGTTACTCTCCTATATTTATAGATATTTGACACTGTGTCTGTTATCTCCTAAAGGAAGACCCAGTCACTCACATATAGAGCATGAGACGCAGTGTTCCTATTTTCAACTAGTTAAGCTTTCATGCTTTCTAGAAAATTCTTATGAACTACAGAAAGACACTGAGAGTGACTCTGTGGTATGCCAGGGCAGCAACCCTTTGGAAGTTGTACAGTATGTGTCAAGCTTCCCTGAGCAGAAGAGGGAGGGAAACTTCCACAACTTGGCAAGTATTCTGTTACTGGTCATGCAGGTATCACATAGATGTTCTGAGATTTTGTAAAAGCAGCCAAAGGAACTAAAATATTTCATTAATGCCCAACAACATTTGATTTTCTGTTTTGCACTTAAAGTTGTATTCACTTTGATCTGCAATTTTGTTTTTGAAGTTTGTCGCTTCAGCTCTTACAAAAGATAATCTGACTGACAGCTGCCAATCATATGGAAAAAATGCTGCCATTCACTATAGATCCCAAATATCTTTCTACCTACCTGCAAACCTGGATGACTTAGAAACATTAAGATTAGTGAGAGAAAGGCAACCACCAAATATCTCACAAAAATAATAGTGAGACAAGGAAGAGAAGGGAACTTTGAATCCTGGGAAGTTGCTTTCCTCAGCCATTCCTCGTATGACATGTGTTCTAGACCTTTTATGAGCCTAGTTGCCCTTCTCTGGACTCTCTTAGCACCTCAATATCCTTTTCAAAGTGAGGGGCCCAAACCTTGAGCACAGTACTCAGGTGTGGCCTCCCCAGTGCTGAGTACAGGGGGATGATCACTTCTCTAGTCCTGCTGGCCACACTGTTCTTGATTCAGACCAAGATGCCATTTGTCCTTGGCCACCTGTGCACACTGTTGGCTCATATTGAGCCACTGCTCACCAGCACTCCCAAGTCCCTTTTTGACGAACAGCACTGGGGCCACTCCTCCCCAGACTGTAGTGCTGCATAAGGTTGTTGTGTCGTAAGTGCAGGACACGGCACATCACCCTATTGAATCTCATGCAGTTGTCCTCAGCCTACTGATCAAGTCAGTCCAGGTCTCTGTAGAATTTTTTGGCTCATATTGAGCCACTGCTCACCAGCACTCCCAAGTCCCTTTTTGACGAACAGCACTGGGGCCACTCCTCCCCAGACTGTAGTGCTGCATAAGGTTGTTGTGTCGTAAGTGCAGGACACGGCACATCACCCTATTGAATCTCATGCAGTTGTCCTCAGCCTACTGATCAAGTCAGTCCAGGTCTCTGTAGAATTTTTGTACCCTCAGGCAGATCACCCACCCAACCCAACTTAGTGATGTCTGCAAATTTACTGAAGGTGCACTCAA
This sequence comes from Acanthisitta chloris, assembly GCF_000695815.1. Taxonomy (NCBI): domain Eukaryota; kingdom Metazoa; phylum Chordata; class Aves; order Passeriformes; family Acanthisittidae; genus Acanthisitta; species Acanthisitta chloris. Next base: position 84,120 of record NW_008655246.1, on the reverse strand, counting down.
TCCCCACATCCAGATCATCAGTAAAAATGTTAAATAGAACTGGCCCCAATACTGAGCCCTGGGGAACACCACTAGTGACTGGCCACCAATTGGATTTAGCTCAATGTGCTGGGTTCACCTGGGATGGAGTTAATCACAAATCTCTGGGCCTGGCCATCCAGCCAGTTTTTTGCCCATCAGAGTCCACCCATCCAGGCCATGAGCAGCCATCTTGACATGGATCCTGCCAATCTGGACTGGGCAAGACCCAGTCAAGATCTGTGAGCTGGTCAGGAATTGCTACCTTTGGTGTGATTGTTAAATTCTTCAAGGAAAGCTGATATCTGAAGGCCTTTTGATTATTAACTTTGACTGCTAATTTTGTGTCTTGCAGAAAAGTATATTAATTTGCTTTATATTTTCTTCTTTTGCATCATAGTTCTTGCAAGAACTAGAGGAATTGTTATTACCGTAATAAATTATCTCTAACAGTATGCATGAAACAACTTTGAGGAGAAGAATGTGGTTTTTATCATCCAATCCTGAATCCTAAAAGCTATTTTGGACTTGCATGGGTTTATGTTCTAGTGTTAATTACAGAACCAAGTAATATAATAATATTATCTTTCTAGAATGCAGCAGTAGGTGTAGAGGTTGCACCATATATCATCTGTGTTCATAGATAAGTATGACTAATGCAGTGTACATCAAAAAGAACTGTGTATGAGTCACAGTACCCATAGTATTATATTTAGAATAATAATCAGACAAGAAATAACAGACTTCTAAAATTTAATGAGGTCATATAGTTAAAAAGTTTATTCTCAGATTGTGTCAAGCTACAGACCAGTGCTGTATGTGCTTGGTTCTTTTTCTTTCTTTCTTTTAAATTCTATTAAACAACCATGTGCAATGAAGCTATAGATTACCATAACATTAGTCCATAACTTTAATGAGGTACTGTTAGGTGTCTGCAGTTTTTGTTTTGTAGTCATATTGTCTATATATTATAGGAATCATTGTAGTATAAATAAACATCTTTATAACAGACTGCCATATAGGTGAATAATCCTTATTGTATCACTGTAGGTAAGAGAGGCAACCTAAAAATAAATCAACAATGCTTCAAAGATGGCCAAGTCCAGATACTCAAATACAAACAGATAGGAGATTTGCCTTCTAAAAAAAGGTCAGAAGTCAGCAAAGCTGCATTTCTTCTTCCTTCTGCTTGGAAGGGGAAGAATAATGGGTTAAACACCATAGGAACTGCTGTCATAGGTTCCTCTCAGAAGACAGCCTTGTCCAGCATCTAAGCTACTGCTGGAAAAGGAAATAAAGCTTCTAGCAACCTAACTAAAGGACAGGTTACAAATATAATTCCTGTTCTCTGTGGATATAGGTGATTTTTTCCCCGTTTCCTCTGGAGTAGTACAGTTTCTGAATAAAGGATGTTTCAACTTAGTTCTTTCTTTTTCCTGTTGTCCATTATACATATAGATATGGAAGGAATGCCTCACTTTTTTCCTCTTTTTTTTTTTTTTTTTTTCAAAAGTGGTGGACTGCCAATCAATGAATACAGTTTTTTACTATAGACTGCAATGACATGTTCTTTCAGCTTGGTTTGTACATATCTCTAATATGCAGGAAAAGTAAACACTGCAAAATCCTTATATTTTGAACACTAGTGAAATTTTCTATGGAGGGGAGATCTAGGTGTACTCAAGGACAGTCTTGCTGAACCACAAATAATCCACTATAAAAGAAAAAGGTCTCTAAATGTTAATGTCATCATTCTTGTATACATTCCATAAACCTGAGTACTGTCAGGCAAGACTCTCTTGCCATACAAAGATAATGATATTTCAACACAGGTTTTGAAAGAATAATGGGAAATCTTTTTCCACTTGTCCATTTTTCCCTTGCTTTTTGTTTTCCTGAGATCTCTTTCATCTGTTAATAGTTTAACCATACACACAGGTCAATATAAATTATTTATCCTAATATTTCAGTTGTAAATTATATTATTTACTGCTCCAGTCCTGGAGCTAGCTGCTAGTCCTGAGTCAGTTTATTTTTTTTGGCTATTATCTAACACATCAGATTTGAACAAATTGCTTTAAAAACAAAGAAGCAAGCTAAGCAAAACAAACAACCTGTAGAAAAAAAGAGGAAGAGGTTTTTTTCTAGAAAGGCTATTTCTATTTAGGCCATTAATTACCTCATAAAATAAATCTTAGGAAGTCACCTTCATGATGTGGTGTTTGCTATCCTTGACACTGAACATGAGAAAACAGGAGATTAATTGGAAGATTTTTGTTTAGGATGCTCTGTACTTTGCACAGTATACTAGATACACAGAATCTGATTTTATCATGTAGCAGAAAATGAAATGTATTAACATTAAACAAAGTACTTAGCCGATACTTATCTTATTCAAGAAAAGGACTTCGGACTGATGCCAGCATGTTTGGTAATTAATTGTGATGGTCAAAAAAACAGGATGCTGTCAAAGACTCAACTTCTTTATAATGCTGGTGTCTTTTTATCCCCCACGAAGATAATTACAGGGTTGCTAGGAAACTTACTTGAGTTTAACAAAGGGTAATGTAGGCATCTATTCTATGGAAATGATGCATGAGCCAAAAGCTGTGTTACTGAAGGAGCTACTTACCCTGAAATGCATTTTTGGTTTACAATAGGTGGACAGATGCACCTGTCACTTCACAGAAACATTTTAATGTATTTTGATGTGTTCAAGTGTATAAATGTACCTTAATCTAACTCCAAAGTGAATACTTCCCTGACACTTGATGGGATCATTCCACTGCCAGAAACACACAAGCATTCAAACTCTAAGTACCAGTGAAAGAAAAAAAGGAACCTTACCTGTCTTGCCTGAGTCTGTCTCTCACAAAGTAATTCTGCAGGTCTAACATTATGCAAAAAGAAAGTTGGAGGGGGAGAGAGTTATTCTTTGGTTTTGTCCTTTAAGAAGGAGAGCCTTAGTTCTGAATCCCTTAGCCTGAAGACTAGGCTGCTTTTGTGTGGTTTTTTTGGTGCTGTCCCTTCACCTCTGCAGCCTAGCTCCCTACAGCTAAAGAAGAGGCAGCTTCACTGATGTTCATGTGCCTTCCTCATCTGAAATACTATAATTCCCAGGATCATTCAGGTAGCTCCAGGTGCAAGAGCCTGACCTAGATGATGAGGTCTCTTAGATGCTGCCCCCACTTCAGAACCATCCTTACATCGTGTTTAGAAAGGGTTCCTATTCAAGGATGAACCTATATGAAGACAGTGGAGACACTGGTATGCCTCTTCTTATTCTAGGGACTTTTCCCATCATGGCACAACTTTACTCTGATTCATATCTGTTACCTGCAAATTTAGGCAGATACAGTCACAGTGATAATCTGACTTTCTAATATTTTTCAATCAAACATCTATAGGAACATTGTGTGTCTTGGTTGGATGCTATTGGTTTTACCTTTATTGAATTGTATTAAAATTTGCTGTGAGCTTTCTCTCCTCAGAGTAACCATGGCAGCATAATTACCTTACCTGCTATTTCCTTCTTCTCCTTTTATCAATACTTATTCTAGGGGATCATAAGTGTATATAAAAATAAAACCCCACTTTAAAGTAATATTAGGATGCTTTGCTGACATTTTTACCCTCACAGTTTTATGATCACTGAGAGTGATGGGAGTATGCCTTGCACTATGCAGGCCACTTTAGCATTGTTGAGATCATAGAAATAGCATCAAAAACTGATGCCTGATGCTGTTCAGCTGAACAATTTATATCTGTTTCTTGCTGTCAAAATAATAATGATATAAATTTAAAATAAGAAGTCAAAGAGAAAATGAAAACAGACTTTACGGACTTCAACCTATTCCTCACAGTCAGCATCTGAAATCATAGATATTCAGAATACTGAATATAGGTTCCAAGTTTGCTGGTAAATACATTTTTTTAGTTTTAAGCATCATCTCAGAGGGAAAATTATTTCTTTAAACATCAGTTGCAAGTACTCACTTTACCTATCAAACAGATTATCCATCTATCAAACAGATTTTCCTAGAGATTTTGGAAATTCCTCTGTAGAACTCAAATCACAGGCTTCTTTCTGTTTTGTGTGTTTGGGGTCTTTTTGTGCATGTGCTGGCATTAAACATAAATTCTATTCAGGAATGGCTCCTTATAGAAAAACAAAATCATATTGCAACCAAAATTAATCTAAAACAGAGAGGTGGGGAAGAAGTATCCCAGCCTTTACGTATCCCACAGAAGCTATGTATAATATTTAAACAGTTTGTAAGCTGTATAAAAACTTTTCACCAATAAGAACAACATTTTTATTGTTTTGCAAACAATTGCAGAATTGAGATTTGTTTAAGCTATTCTTACTGTAAGAGAAGAAAATGGAAAGGTGAGAGAGGGAGACTTGTGAAAATCTGGGGTATTAAATCTGGCAAAATCAGAAAGGTACTCTGAAAAATGAGCAGTTTATATCACACCACCTGTATGTCTGCATACAGTGTATGCTACGGTATTATTCAGATTTTATAATGTAGGAATCTAACTGTTCTAAATGTAAAACCTATAATCAATATCTTAAATGTGATTATTGCTTACCAATTATCATAAAAACTTTTGTGCATGTATCCAATTCTGCATTACTGAGTTTGAAAGAAGAAAGAATCAGGGGATTCTTGTTTTAAGAAACACTCAGCTTTCAGGAGACTGAATGAATTCGTGTTGTACTCAAAAGCCCAGAAAAATGGTTTCTTCAGATTCTTCAAGATGAAATGTGCCACTGACTGAAATTTTGTCTAGTGATTAGCAGAAAATTGATAAGTCTGATGATCTTGCAAAAGAGACAATTTTATTTCGTTGTCTTCATTGAAACATAGTCGCAATGTTAATTAATGTTTCTTCTCCAGAGCTTTCAGCAACATTTTAACATCTTTTATATTCAGGAGCAATTTTTATTCATTTCCTGCATCCAAAACACTGCAGAGGTCAATCTGTGCTGTATGACATAAAAACAGCTGGAAGGCAAAAGTTTCAACTTGATCGAGAAGTTAACATTTCCTTTTGTATTAATGAAATTGCCTTCAAGTGAACAAAATCAACATTAAAAATAGTGACTGGAAGGCTTATATTCATAGATTTGCTAACAGATTTGGCAAGCAGAAAAAATATAGGCAGCAATAAAGGAAAAACTGAAGCTTAGGTATTGTGATGGTGGTGAGGATCTAAAACATGTATTGAACAACAGAAGCACAAATTATGACTTTCAAAAAAATTATTATTATTCAAGTTTATCTAAACATAAAGGTATCATCAGACATATCACTGACTTAAAAGTTCTTTATTGCTCAGTGACACTGCACAGGTCCAGAACTGCTGTTATTTGACTATCCTGTTTCCCACCTAAAATCTATGCCTGTATTCCCTGAAGAGTCTAATTTCCAAACTAATATAAATTGATCACTTGTGACAATCTGATGTCTAGATTGCTTGTATAGGAAGTAAGTCATCTGGATTCACTTCTTTCCTTCCCATAAGAGCATTCAAAACCAAAAGAAGTCTCCCAACTCCTAGAGATGCCATGGTCAACGAGCTAAGTGTAAACGTGTCTCCACCATTTTGAAGGAGAGATTCTGCAGTGAAGAACTCAAGAGAGGGAGTGTATAGAGGAGGGAGCATGAATCTACAGCCTCAAGATTGGTGCATTCATTTCATAACAAAAATACATTATTTCTGTTGTTTGTGCATTTTGTGTTTCAAAGCCACTGGCTAAAATATTGCATTACATCTTTTACAGAACATATCCAAACCGTGACCGCCGCTCTTTTGGTGATCATCTTATTACTATATTTCCTCAAGCCTTGTGGATCCATAGTCTTTCCTGCAGAGATATGACTTCAGAAAGATAGAAGCCTAAATAGCATAACACTTGGTGCTTTTTTGGAAATGCAAATTTTAGGTTGGACTTCCTTTCATGTTTGCATTCAAGACCTGACAGAAGAAGCTGGATATCAAAGAGAAAGAAATACTTAGCATAGGAGTATATATAAGATTGGCATAAGGTGTTTTTCATATACAGCCTTTTTATTTTATATATGACCTAACTATTCTTACTTCCTGTGTGAGATTTTCAGGTTATATATCTAGTACTTAGCCCAGTAAGACCAAATTTCCTTGGGGATCAACACTCAAGTTGTAGACAGCTAAGTTGTTCATTAGTGCTATCACTACATAACTCAACAGCTATAGTAATTCTAGATGATTAATCAGGCATGACATCTGCTCTATATGTATGTGATCCATACAGCTGTTCTCACTACTAAAATACCCTGTACAGAGCTCTGTGTCCAGTTTTCTTAGGACATAGTTTGTAAACCCAGGAGTGGCAAAATGAGCTCCGTGCTAATTTGGCACTACTACTCCATTAGCCACAAGTGCAGCCCAGTAGGAGATTTTCAGAGCAAAATTGGGCACCTGACTTGCACACTGTAGAGGTTTCAGGGTCAGATGCTGTGGATTTAATGCCTGGAGCAGTGAGAAGTCATTGGAAAGTAGAGAACATCTGGTTTATTTTACCCAAAAGGGATCCCATGCAGGATTTCTGGCCCTGCTCTGCAGTATGGACTAAGGCCAGAAGTGAAGTGACCTGCAGTCCTGTCCCAAACTAAATAGTTGCACCCTTGCAATGTGAAAAACCTGGAAAATCGGAGGATTTCAAATCAAAGTCTAAAAGGATTCTTGGATCTTGAGCAAGCTACATGAAGCTATGTTGCCTTAGAAATGCCCTGAGGTCTCTAGTTACCCCTTACAGGCCAAGCTACTCCAACACAGGCACTTGAGAGCAGTACCCACCTCTCCAGCAGCACAACCCAATCTGGACCAGGGAAACTCTTAACATCCCCTTGACAAGGCCTTTAGTTCAATATTATGACACCAGAATTTAAGCACCTTTCATATGCAGGTTTTCTGAGTGCCTTGTTATGCAACTAGGCTGTCAGTATCGTTAACACCATGGAGCACACAATGGAGTCAGAGCAAGCAGATCCCTGTCATCTGGTCATCTGAACCACTCCTCAGCCTCCACTGACTGCATCTACATTGACTGCAGCAGGGCCTTATAGGTCCATATGATGGGAATGTAGATACTGACCACAAAGGCAGACACCTACATAGGCATGAAGGTTCGGCATCTTAGTCTTGCACCGATTTATTTCCTGAAATCAGAACTTGGCCATGCTGAATTTCCCAAAGAGCTTTATAAGCATCAACAGAGTATTCTGGTTCAAATCATTCACATTAGGATTATTCAGGTCAATGCGAACCTTTATAAATTGAGCCTTTATGAGGGAGTAGATTTTGAAAGGGCAAATAACTTCAGCAAGAGAATGTCAGTGTCTCAGAATAGACTCAAAGAGCTGCCTTCCCTTTGCAGTGAAACCAGATTATTAATGCTGTGTGTTATTTGCAGAATGGCAAGTTTTTCATTTACAACATGAATTTATTTTTGGTTTTGTAATAAATATGCTTATGGAGTGAATTCAGAATTTTCAGTTCCGCAGGATTTCAGTAAGATAGTAACTCTTAGAAATTCTCAATTTACAGGGAAATCTTGCTGCCAATGAAAAATTCTCTCCCTGTTTGACTGTTCTTATTCATTCCTCTCTTGCAGAAGAGCAGTAACTTATTTCCCTGTGTGCTAGAGAGACAGATTTTTCCTCTTCTCGTGTACAGACACAGACAGTGCCTCACAGCTGAGGGGCTGGGGTCATCTTGCTATACTTAAATCACTTCTGTTAGCTTTACAGCTCTTGCTTTACACCATCCACTTCCTTTTACTTCCTTCTTCTATATCACTTATCCTGGAAAGTGAAGGACGAGATCTCCCTGCTTTACAGAGACAAGAGTCCCTCTGTAAGAGGCAAAGAAAAATTTATAAGCTATAGATGGGAAAAGGGGAAAAGGCTGGAAGATGGTAAGCAGGGACATATGTTTTTAAGAACTAACATAACTGGGAGAATCAAACATCAACATGACTGTATTCAGCCCTCTGAGCTGGAAGACAGAGATGGGGAGCAGAACGAAGCTCCCATAATCCAATAGGAAATGGTCAGTGACCTGCTATGCCACTGAGATACATACACATCTATGGAGCTGGATGGGATTCACCCAAGGGAACTGAGACATCCAGCAGAAGTTCTCACTGAACCACTTTCAGTAATTTACCAGCAGTCCTGTCTAACCCAGGAGATCCCAACTGATTGAAAGTTAGCAAATGTGACACACATCTACAGGGTGTATATCTGCAGAAGTGTCTGAAGGCGGATCCAGGGAACTACAGGTCAGCCTGACAGTGCCAGGGAAGTTCATGGAGCAGATCATCTCAAGTGTCATCACAAGGCACTTGCAGGACAACCAAGGGATCAGACTCAGCCAGCATGGGTTGCAAAAGAGGTCCTGTTTGACTGACCTGACATCCCTCTATGACAAGGTGACCTGCCTAGTAAATAAGGTAAAGGCTACAGATGTTGTTTACCTGGACTTTAGCAAAGCCTCTGACACCATTCCCACAGCATTCTCCTGGAGAAACTGTCTGCTCATGGCTTGGTCAGGTGCAATGTGCTGGGTAAAAAACTGGCTGGATGGCCAGGTCCAGAAAGTGTTGATAAATGGAGTTACATCCAGCTGGTGGCTGGTAAAGTGTGATGTTCCCCTGGGCTCACTATTGTGGCCAGTCCTGTTTAATATGTTTATCAATGATCTGGATGAGGGGATCGAATGCTCCCTCAGTCAGTTTACAGAAATCCCTATGTTGAGTGAGAATGTTGATGTGTTAGAGGGCAGGAAGAGTCTGCTGAGGGATCTGGAAAGCCTGAATCAGTAGGGTGAGGCCAACAGTGAGGTTCAACAAGGCAAAGTGATGGGTCCTGCACTTGGGTCACAACAACCCCATGGGGAAGAGTGGCTGCAAAGCTGACAGGTGGAAAAGGACCTGGGGGTGTCAGATGACAGCTGGCTGAACATGAGCCAGAAGTGCACCCAGATGGCCAAGAAGGCCAAAGGCATCTTGACTTTTGTCAGCAATGGTGTGGCCAGCAGGATGGGGCCAGTGCTCATCTGTACTCAGCACTGATGAGGCTGCACCTCAAATCCTGTACTCACTTTTGAGCCCCTCACTACAAGAAACACATTGAGATGCTGGAGTGTATATAGAGAAGAGCAACACAGCTGATGAAGGGTCCAGAGCAGAAGTCTTACAAGGAGTGGCTGAGGGAGCTGGAGTTGTTTAATCTGGAGAAAAGGAGACTTTGAGGAGAACTCATCACTCTCTGCAACTACCTGAAACTGATACCATGTATAAAATATACAGCTTTATTTTTATTATTTTTGTGATTAAATAATAGATAGAATGGTTCCACAGAAAAGAAAAAAAAGAAAGAAAAAAAATGAGTAAGTTTCTTTTCCAGAGTGAAATTACTTCAAGGTATTATTTTTGCACTTTGCTTATATAATAGGAATGGCTAATACCATTCCTTGATTTCAAACACTTCATCTGTGCTTGACATGGAGAAAATGTCATTCATTATGTGGCTGCTAGTGCAGTTTCTGTTCATTGACCCCAATTATATGAGCTATCACTGCTAAGGCTTAAGAAAGCACTTAGGCACACACTTGAGTTCCATTAATGGGACTTGTTGAATGGAGAAAGGCAGACACAAGCTTGAGTGCCTTTTTGAACAAGGCCCATCTTAGGCACTAGCCCTGCCAGCATCAATGTCTCGTGGTACAACAGTAACCTCATTGATTCCAGCAGGGCATCTCACACAAATAAAAGGTCAAAATTAAGTATACATCTCAATAATGGAAGAACCAGAAGCTGGAGCTCTGCGTAGTTAACTACAGATAACTGCAAGCTAGCCTTGTCCACAGTGCAAACTGTCCTCATACATACTAGCTCAAATCCTGAGTGTTGTGTCAAATCTGAGAGGATACCGTTAGACTCTTCCTTGAGCTGCCACTGTCTGCTACTGTGAGCCATCATACACCATCGCACAGTGGCAGTGAATGTCACAGGTTTGGTCCTGGGATGCAGGATGGAGAGAAGCCCTGGCAACAGAGTTGTGCATGCCTCTGCATTAAGCAGCTATGTCTAAGTCAGAGTCTATGAAGAAAATAAAGTGGTTAGAAACATAATTCACAACTGCACAGTTCACACAGTCAGATCTAGGGCATTGGAAACATCTCCCCAGATCTCACACTGGACAGCATTTCCCCAGTTAGGGATTCCTCTTGAACATCTCACCAACATGAGGGGCCAGGGACAAAGAGGTACTTTCTTGTGAAACAGAGAAATGGTGGCCAGGGGTGAACTAGGAAATTAAACTAATTTTATTGACCTTTCTTTTCTGTAATACACGGATATTCCAGAGGAGGAGGAATCTAAGAGTAAGCATGTATGGTTAAAAAACCAGCTTGTGTCTGCACAGAGCACACAGATTTCAGATGGGTGAGGAATTTATAGGGAGATGGTATCTGTAATTCCACACCAAACCATAAACCAAATTCACAGCTTGTCATTGAGTCTACTTTGATTATTCTATGTTCTTATTGCTGAAGTGGTTTTACTTTCACATGGCAGTCCATTGAATTTAACAGAAACATCTAATTCCTGCCATTCTTGTCAGACTTACCTATCCTTGTAGATAGGATTATGCAAAACAGCCTTTCTCTCTATTATGTCACTATGAAAGCAATGCACTGATGTTTCAGGTGCATAACATGTTGTTAAAAATATAACCTGCCAACAAGGAAAAAAAAGTATAAATTGCCTTTAGGCCAGCCATCATATCTAATTGTTTTCCTAAACTGTATTACCTCTTAGGCACATGCTGCAACATTCTTGTATCAGAAGAGATAATACAGCATCATGATTTTTCAGGGCAAAGAAAGGAATTTTAATGAAAATGCCACTTTTAATAAGAAAGCTCAATAATATTCAGTCCTGGTTGTTCCAGCTGAGGTATTAATGTCTTTCTCTTCTTTCTGGAATTCAATAACTGAGAGGGAAAAAGATATAGATGAGGGTTAAAAAATATGTGGTTGTGCTAAGCATATAAGGTCACTGGAAATATTGGTAAAACTGATCTAACACCACTTGGTGTTTAAAAGATTTTTTTTTTACATTTTTTTCAGGTGAGATAAAGGGAACTCCATATCTGCCTAAAGGCTAAAAATGATAACTCATTTTATTCTGCAAGGTAGAAATTGTACCACATGGAAACCAAGAAAATTCTGAAACATTTGGATTGAAACATCTTTGTACGTGGCCACAATGATTGAATGCAGCTGCTCTTCAAAGTCATGGACTAGAATTGGGGAAGACCTCATAGTCAGATATTTAAAAAAAACCCCAAAAACCAGGTTTTGCACTTACCATCTGTTTTTTGCTTCAAGAAGCACTATTTAACCTAAAAAAAAAAATTTACAGATACACGTGCTGACTTCAGACATGTTCTGTGCAGTCATGTTCCCAATGTAAAAAACATGAGCAGACATATTCACTTTCATGAGACTGTCCTGTGCATAAAATTAAGAATGAGTACCTATAGACCCCAGGAGATGAAGCCTGTTATTGTCGTATAGGATTGTGATCATAGAGATATTTCAATTAAAGATTCAGGTGTGAAATAGTAGAGCCTCTGCTGAGAATGATGCTTCTGAAGATAGGAACTGACTTCTTGGCCCTCACTCTAAAATTGCTGAAGTAGGATTGCTGAATATGTATCAAATCCCCTCAGATCAGAAAGAAACTATGGGCAGCAGCTGAAAGGTATTTTGATAGGAATTTGAGCATGTAGGGCTTACTAAGTTTCCTTATTTTTCCACTGAAGTCACGTGATTTTTTGTTTCTGCTTTATTTTTTTAATTATAGTTTCAGAACACTTGGGAAGACCAATGTTTTGCTTATTCTTTTTTACCCTTTTTAATTCTTATTGTGGAATGTTTTTTTATAATTAAATTGTTAAAAGAAAGAAGAATAAAGGAAAAGAAGTGTTGACTGAAACTGAGTAAAGCCTTTCATCCCAACATATTTTCTTTTAAAGCAAGAGGCAAAAATTTACAACACTACTATTTTTCATATATCACTTGGTTTACAAAAATGTATCAGTTTAAAAAGAACTCTGACATTTTATAGTGGCCATTTTATGTTTTCAAGAGTTAAAACTCCAGCTTTTTCTTTTGAAATATTTTTGGTATTATACCATTCAATTCTAAAAGGAAAATTAAACAAGCAATATAAAGAAGCCTGAATGTTTTAAGTGGTTTTATAATCCAAAGTAATGTGTTTCTTCTAAGGCCAAGAAAAAACCTTTTTACAAAAATCAAGGTAGCAACTTTAAAAAAATGAAATTCTGTGGGAATGCAGGTTTCTAATTCAGGTCTGAACACTTTATTCAAGCTAAAGTGTACAGAATTTAGGTACATACCCAATGTACCATGCTTAATTCATTTTAAAAAGTCAGCTGCTGGAAAAGGAGATTTGGGTAATGATGATAGTCCTCATCTTTTACAAATACTATAATAATGAAAATATTTTCCCTGTTGAATCTGAATAAAGGGTCTTTACATCAGATTTCAGCATTTCAAATCATGATCTGCTGCTTCCACGGAAAATTTGTCTAGTAAGTGGGCTGCAGAACAGCTCGGAAATAAATCGGAAAGCCAAAACTGAGCCACAGTGCAGGAAAGTATACAAGATTTATGAGTTCAAAAAGGAACACGAAAGCATCAAACTCTTTAGTCAAAAGGTTAGCTTGCTCCCCTTGAGGGAGGAAGATCCTGTTCAAGTCCTTGTCCCCAGGCTGTTTTATGTATTATTCAGTAGAGAATTATTGCATGGAAAACAAAAGTAAGGTGCACAAAACACTGCAAGACAGATAAGGAACTTTGAAACAAAAACCTTTTGTTTTCACGTTTGTTTAGGTTCGGGTTTTTTAAAGAAGAGAGATTATATGACTGTTGCAGAATGGCATGGCAACTATGTTGATAATGCACCTGATCTCCACTCATACTGTATTTCAAAGATAGCTGTTCTTTGGATAAGAATACTTTGGGGTTCATCAAAAACTTACTTAAGTAAAAAGTTTGAATGGCCTAATCACAGAATAACTCAGCTTGAAAGCACCTCTTGGAGGTTCTTGAAATTCATCAGGTTTCTGGTTATCCCTTTTCTTACCCATATATACAAAATATAATTATTCTCCAATTACAGCACTTGCTCTTACATGATTGCAACTTTCCAAGTGTTTGAAGCAACAAGTCCTCTGATAGCAGTGAAACCTTGCTGCAAACTAACAACTAATGTTTATTTTTCTTATTCACATCTCAATAATCTCAAAATAGAGAAAATAGAGCCACTGAAAGAATCTGAGCTTTCAAGTAGAGCATAGTGTTATGGATGCCTCCTGTTGGCTGATAGGCTGATTTAGAAATCATATAAGCAGAAACTATCTGCTGCCTTTTTTTTTAAACTGTCTGTTTTATCAAATACAATAATAAATTGACTTGTCTGTAGCAGTGAAAATCAAGGATCAAGCTGGAGTTCTAGTCATGATGACAAGCAGAGTATTCACTGAAGCAGAAAGGCTTCCCTGCCCCTATAGAATTGTTTGTACCTAAGCGGCACTGTCACCCTTCTCAGGATTTCATACTCTAGTGCAAATAGATTCAGAAGTGATTCAGCTATGGTGGCTTAATCAACCCCATCTTGACATCAGTCTAGTTTTATGAGTTTCAATAAATGTATTTCAAAAACAGATGTATGATTGCTCAGCTTGTTATTCCCAACATCTAGGCCAGTGTCAGAAGGGTAAGCATCTTGTAATGTTGGACATGAGCAGCATGCTTGAAATTTGGGTGAAGAAACACCAATTGCAACAAAGAGGTTTGGAAGAAGAGGCAGGACACCAGACTGTGTGCACAGGGCTAGAATTCTTTTTGCAATTCTATCACTTTTATATACAGGTCTTATAAATAAAGAAACAATTCAGACTTATAAAGCACAGGTCCTCTAATGTAATTAGGTAGTGCACAATGCATGAAGAAAAGTAGAAGCTCTCACAGCAAGGATGAGAGAGTGATTAATAGGAAAAGAAAGCAACATATTGGAACAGAGCAGCAGGCATCAAGGAAAGACTCAGACTACCTGCAGTCCTTATTTCCAGGAAAATAATGCAACTTTGCATAAACAGAAAAGTAGTGGTAACAAAAATTAAACCTGTGTTTCTAGCCAGTTTTGGGGATGAGAGTATAAAAATGAGAATATGAAGATAAAGTTCATTACTAGCCCTTTTAAAGGACAGATTAGGATGTCAGTGAGACAGTGTGGCTAGACATAACTTTCTAAATATCAAATGGCTGGCAAACACTTGAGTTCTGCCACACAGAAGAGAATGGATGGGATATGACCTGTCTTTCAGGCAAAATTGACCTGCAACCAATACTGGGTGTCCGGTCTAAACATAAATCACCATGGGCTCCCTCAATAGTGACAACAAAACTTCTTTCCAGATACAGTTCATCTCATACTAAAAAAAAAAGCCCAAAGGTTATTTATCTCTTCTTTTCTTATAGAAATCTTAAGTTAGTTCAGTTTTAGTGAAACTAAAAGGTTGAGTGAAATAGATTTCATCAATAAAGGCTATCCCTATAGCTGCCACAAGGCTGTACTTAGGAAATTTCTAATATGTTTATCAAAACTGTGTCTTAGGTTTTCAAGTACCCTAGATATTTTCTTCCGATTTTCATTAACTTTAACATGAAGAAAGTGTTATCATGGCTAATAAATTCTGTAAGGATTATTAAACATCTATAATCCACTGTGCTGCAAAAGTATTTTAAGCATTGAAGGCAGTATGTTTGCCCCTTATTATCTGCTTCCCAAGGCATCTGCCTCTGGCCATTGGCAGAAGCAGGAGACAAGGCAGAATGAATTTTTGATCTGATTCATTGCAGCCATTCTATTTTTTTAATATTGCTCCTTAGTATTCTCCTCTTAGTTCAGATACACTGCAT
This sequence comes from Acanthisitta chloris, assembly GCF_000695815.1. Taxonomy (NCBI): domain Eukaryota; kingdom Metazoa; phylum Chordata; class Aves; order Passeriformes; family Acanthisittidae; genus Acanthisitta; species Acanthisitta chloris. The sequence goes on along the minus strand of NW_008655246.1, from coordinate 69,036 downwards.
CAGTCACTTCGGAAGAATACGAAGTTTTTGAGAAGTACCAGATTCAAGATCAGCTGTGAGACTTTTAACACCAATTTCTAGGAGTCATGATTTCAAAGAAAAAAGATAACTACACTAAAATGACTCCAAAACAAAAGGATGACCAAGCTATGCAGAGTAAAAGTTAAAAGGTGACAATATCTGTTGGAGGACAAGAGCTTCTGGCTAAGCTGCAAGAGCTCAAGCAGCAGGAGAGAAACACTAAGTGTTTAGTCATGCAACATCACGTACGGGTATCATTAAGATCAGCATGGCTGGGCGGAAAATATTCACTCACTATCCAGGGGTGGGAAGAGGGTGAGACATAATGCTAGCCATCCCTTCAAAGCTTCTTGTATTCTGATTATCCCAGCAGGCCTCTGTGAGTCCAGCATCAACAACTGTGCTCCTTCTCAGACAGTGTTAAAGTTGCCCAGGGATGGACAGGCTTTTAGAGCACAGTACAGTTTGTTCAGAAGAAAAGAACAGAGGAAATAAATCACAGAGCAATAAGCTGCTTATGGTCACACCTTGCTTTCCTAACACTGCCTATTGACCTGTAGGCTAATGCTCTTTAGTCTGCAATTTTTTGTTCTGATTTAATGTCCCCTATCCTACCAAACCAATACGTACTACGTTAATCTCTATCAAACTTATGGATATAGGAACAGGTAACACCCATGTGCTGTAATATGTACAGAAACACATATACACTTGTAACACACTGATGCAATAGTGTTTGAATATTTCATCATGTACCCTAGCATCTGTTATATGTCAATAGAATATTTATTATTACATTCTTGCAAAACATCTCATCTGTTACAAAAGGTGACATCTATTTGACTGTTGCGTTTTGCAGCTATGCTATTAGATCAGTGAAAAACTGTATTCCAGCTGATGTGTGGAGGCAGATGCATCGTCACCCCTGCCACACTGAAAAGCGGAAGATCCTACTGAAGGAGCATGATCAAGGGCTAGTGTTTCAGAAAAAGAACACATTATGAAGCCAGTGGC
>NW_008655246.1:67664-67990 GCF_000695815.1 Acanthisitta chloris | reverse complement strand
TTCCTGAGAAAGATAAGGTTGTTAGATGTTTGCAGACATCAGTGGCATCAAATGCTAGGGAGCTGAACAGAGAAATTCATATATTTAATTTCAATCAGCATCAAAATATTGTCAAACTGAAAGACAAGAATTTTAAGGGGCTTGTACAGCTTGCTAATAGAAAGCAAAGGCATAGTGCTAGGACATAACAACTAAGATAGTAAGAAAAATATTAAATAGATCCTGCAGTGCAACACAAGAAACTACACTGTGCAGCTCTTCATTGGTTTTGATGCAACTCAGAAGGAAGAAAATGACAAATCAGTGAAGAAAAGGCAACACTCGTC
>NW_008655246.1:62923-67637 GCF_000695815.1 Acanthisitta chloris | reverse complement strand
TGAGAAACTGATCCAACGTGGGGTTTTGCACTGCACATAAACAATTGCTCAAAATGTATAGAAGATATCATTGTGAATCCAGTGATCCTGTTCACACCTGCCAGTCCATCCAGGAGAAAGTGTTTTCTGTATTTGAATAAACAAGGTTAGTTGAGTAGGTAGGGTGCTCTGAGAGGGAGGAGAATGCCCTATAAACACAGAAGAAGGAATATGGGAAAAGCTCAACAGGCTGTCAGGAATGACCGAAAGGACAAAACATTTTCTCATGACAAAGAGTATTATGCAATGTCCATTAGAAGAATCATAGATACGATAAAGAAGCTGTTGAGATAATGTCAGGCTAAGCAGGCATCCTTTAAATAACAAAGGAGCTTAGTTTCAGAGACTGAGGAATCCTGTTTGGTTCAGTCACACTTGAGATTAACATGTGAAAGGCAGCAGGCTGAGATTCTAGGGCTTCTGGTTGTTACACCACATTATAGCATTAAAATAGGAAAAACTGTCCTCTGTGGCAATAACAACAACAAAAAAATATTATTTTGGTCCGTATAGCTGAAAAATAGTCTTGGTTATTGAAGGAAAAAAGGTTGAGAATGAAGACAATTTTGCTAAATTATCTCTGTATTTGAATATCAGGTCTCTGCAAGTTAGGTAAGAAATTTCAGAGCAGAACTCATTATCAGGAGAAAAAGAAAGAGGCGGGGGGGGGGGGGGGGAATTGAAGGAGGTACCTGGAAAACAGACTACATATTATAAACACCTGTAATGGTAGACAAGTGCAGTATCCTTGTCAACAAGTTTTATTTTATGAAACTTGTACTTTAATCTTGCACATTCTTGTATAAAGCAAACAAGAGACATTGAGACAAAGCTGAATACTTTCAAAACATGAGAATCAAAACCATACAGGACTTCTGCCAATCCCTTGCTTTCCTATAGACAGTCTGTGCCTGTTCAAACTCTCATCTGATACAGGTTGGATGAGGGAGAAGCAAAATCAGGGCTGCTCTGGTATGAGGGGGAATAAGCTGAGGTGACCCAGGTGGCTGCAATATTACCAGGAACTGGTCATAGTCCCACAGTGCCAAGCAAGGTCTACATGGTGGAAGTGAAAGGGCTTTTGGACAGTCTTAGACAAGAAGAGGTAATTGGCCATGTCCAGGGTCCAACCAGGCAACTAGCAGAATGTGATCAGAGTCAGGACTGGAGAAAATGCTATCCAGTTCATAATCCATCCAGCCCGAGGTTTAGATGTGCACTGCCCTGCTCCTCAGTGGATTCAGACTCTTACAACTTAAGGTATTTTGCAATAGGACTGTGTTCGTTACTTCAGAAATGTTTAATTCATTGCTAGCAGTGCTGTGTTTTCTTAATGTACAGGACCTCACATTCTGGATTCAAGCCAGTGGCAGATGGTCCTACCATGCTTTACTGAATTTTTTTAAGTGATGAAGACACATTATTTTATAAAATTTTGTCAATAACTTATCACAAGTCATATGGTACTAAAAGGGCCAGTGTTGCAATAGTGCATCAGAAAGCTTTGCTTTCCCCGGGTTAAAGTAGGAGAAAAGTGTGCTTTATTAATATTTAAGAACTGATCTGTAACTGACCAGACCAAGTTCTTATTCATAAAGTGTAACAAAATCAGACATATAGAGTAAGGGTCCTCAAAGTATTCTATAGTTTGTAATGATAAAACAATGGCTTTTCAGTTCTGTGAGACTTTAATATAACAGAATGAACTTTAATCATTTGGAAACTGAAAAAGCACAGATTTTTATAGTTTTGCATAGCTTTATAATTTTGCATGGTTGGTACAGATTAGCAAAGTGAAAATCAGAGAGTTTCTACTTCATAAACTCATTCTTCTGTGCAGGCAGAAAATGCAGCCAAAGAGACCTCTTGGCAGTGTGTGGTGCTTCTGTTGAGTCAGTGGAAACTTCTGACTTTCCCAGAAGAGAGAAGAATTGTGGCATGGGGTGGTACAGTTGCTGTTCCTGGAACAAGGGAATAGGGAATTGACTATTATGCAAAGATGGATGCAAGGATTTGCCTCTGTAAAGCTTCACATGTATCACACAAAAAGTTATATCTGTCTGTTGTATAGCAGCTCTACAAGTGGCCCTTTACATTTGGTTATGAAAATATTCAGTCTCAAAACAAGCATTTTTCTCATACTGAAAACTGGAGCAGCATGCTTCCTTACCACAGTTTACACAGAAGTTGACAGTATCTCCTTATGTTTTCTCTTTCCTGTTTCTAAAGCACATTATGAATTGTACATGAAGGCTGATTTAACTACTTGTTGAAAATTAAGAACACCTAGCAGTAATTTCTTACTTTGAAAGCAAGAATCTCTGTTTGGTCTAAATTCTTTTCAATAGGAATCACCATTGATTGTATAAATGACTCTGGATGAAGCATACTTGCAGTCATTAAAAATAAATAGGTTCCACAATTGCACCTTAGCATTGAATCCCAAAAAGCACCCTGTGGGACTTAAAAATGGAGCACAAAATTAGCTGAAGCATTGAGCCGATCACTTGTTAAACAACCATTTGCTTTCTTATCTGACTGACCCTCACCTGCCTTCCTTTCACCACTAGACATGTTCGTTCTCTTTCTCTTACCTCCCCTCCCAGCTGAAACAAGAATTATACTTACGTACTTAGAAGCTGAAACCACCCTGTGCTGAAGCACTAGGGAAAACATCTATGATGTTAAAATATTTATACATCTGGATTCAGTGAGATTCAGCATCTCCTTTTAAGTTAGCAAGCTTGTCAACTGCAAGTTAGAAAAAAATATAAAAGACACCTTTAGAGCCAAAAACCCCTCAGACAATTTTTGTCATTGTCTTATGAGCCATGTTATTCATGGCATCATTTAAAACACTGCAGTGCCACAACTCAAATACAGACCAGAATATGCACATAAGTGCATGTAGAATGCACATGTAGTATTCTTAACTCTCTATGCTTGGAAATATTCTAACTTTGGGAGGAGAAAACATTTCCAAGAGTACAGGAAAATTAGATCCTTGTCAAGGTGAAACCAAAACCACCCATTTGTTTCTCTTTACATACATTCTCTCTGGTAAGATTGAAGAAAGCAATTCCTCTTTGCTTTCTACTGCTCATAATAGCAGTCAGAGCTGGATTGCTTTGATATGTCTTAGATAAAGCTGTTGTGCCAGGAGTAAATTAAAGGTTAATATACAGTATTTATTCTAGTCAGCCATATCATTATTTTTGAACTGACAATAACATCTGAAATTAGTGATTTGAAATCATTAATTTAGAAAACAGAAAAAAATAAATCTATATGCATGAGCACAAGACCTTGTTACTGCATAATATTGCTGGCTGGCAGCTCACATAGCAAGCCTAGAAAACATGAGAAGTGGAAGCTAGCAAACTCCCTTAGGGTGTGTGCCTGTCTGTCAGACAGGTGCATCTACATATATCTCATGGGTTAGGAAATTTAACTTTCTGTGTGAGCAGTTGGGAGAAGAATGTCTTTCTGGACAGACCCTAGGCAAGCCACTGTCCTGCTCTGGTTCAACAGCAGCCAGTGGTCATCTCCCCTTCCCTCCATAAGGCAGAGCCTAAATATCACAGTCTGTGCCTGGTCACTCCTGCAAGCCCCTGGAAACACCTCATCTCCCAAGGTAGTTTCCTAACAAGAATTAGCTCAAGATTCTCAAGATTAGTTTTTCCAATTTTAACTCCATTTCGTGGTACTAGCAATGGGGTCTGGACAGTGTAACTGCCCAGTGCTGTCCATAAATTTGTTTGTAGGAAAGTTCACCTATTCCACAGATAGCCGAAGGCAAGTACTTATTCAAGCTTTCTTCTCTGTGGTTTTGGACAATGTTTCCTATTTCAGATGCTGAAAAGTGGTATAAATTTTGATTTTGGGATTTAGATATGATTTCACAAGAAAGTAATTGTGTTAGCCCCTCCCTGAAGTTAATAAAGCAACTATTTCTATTTTTTGCAACTGGAAAAAGAATAAATAGATCTGCACTCAAGAAAATGATGCTTTTGACAGTTTTACTGCAAACAGTGGTATGACAAAAACGTCAGTTTTATTTAAAAGCCATAACAGGTCATTCGTGGGATCAGTGCCCTGGAGCAGACCTGCCAGTTCCATGTCTAATTTGGACACGAGGTGGGATCTGATTAGGACTAAATTATAAGCAAACAAATGAAATTCCAAGAGTCAAGTCAGGTTCATGGATTAATCTGGATTGCTTGGTGAAGTAGGCTTATCTGAAAAATGCAAACAATATAAAATCTAAGGTCATGCATCCAGGAAAAAAGATTTAAGTTATTCCTGTGAGATGAGAGAATATCTTGCATTGCATTGATGCTCAAAAAAATTTGGAGGTGCAAGAGATTAAGTAAAGTCTCTGTTAGGTACTGTAGCTGTGAGGAGAAATATAACCTATGGATATAGAATACTGTATTTGTAAATGACTTTTAGTCTTCTAAACACAGTTGTCATGCATCCAGGAAAAAAGATTTAAGTTATTCCTGTGAGATGAGAGAATATCTTGCATTGCATTGATGCTCAAAAAAATTTGGAGGTGCAAGAGATTAAGTAAAGTCTCTGTTAGGTACTGTAGCTGTGAGGAGAAATATAACCTATGGATATAGAATACTGTATTTGTAAATGACTTTTAGTCTTCTAAACACAGTTGTCAACA
>NW_008655246.1:17796-62912 GCF_000695815.1 Acanthisitta chloris | reverse complement strand
TAGGGAACAACAAGATAGCAGTGGGAAAAGAGTGATTAATAAAATATAGCAAGAAGTACAGGAAACTCAGTCTATTCAGTATATTAAGTCCAGTATAATGACCAGAAGAATTCTAGCAGTTATTTTTTTAACCTAGGAGAAACCAAAGTTGCAGCAAAATCTATTGATTCAAAATTTTAGGTAGATAAATGCAAAGGACTTATTTATAAAATAGAAGTAATTAACCTTCCCTAACAAACTGGAGGAGCCTTCATCAGTCAAAGTAGTTACACCAAGATTGTATACTATTTTGAATTATGCACAGAACTTCACTAGACACTATCTTTGTACCTGGTGAAATCACCTGAAGTTCTCTGTCCTGTTCCACAGAAAATGAAATATCCTATTAACACTCCTCTCTGAATTTAAAAACTACTTTTCTGGTAATATCAAGCTTTTCCTCCAAGGAGCTCAACACTGCAATTTCCTGAAATCCTGGTTGCATTTAACATCTCCTACTTCCCATTATATTCTTTTGTCTAGTGAATAGAATAGTAACCAAGTTCCACAGGAGAAACCTTGATTGTATGTACATTTATAGGAAGATTTTTCTATGGATATGTCTGACAAATTAGGATATAGAACTGTTTTGATATCATACCTAAACCCCTGAATCATTGTTCACTCTGCATATTGAGGTCTGGTCTGCAGCTATCTGCATTCAGACAGGAAATAATTACATTTACATATGCAAACAAAATCATCTCCAGTAACCTAGGCCTTGGAAGCAAGGTCATTGTATTAAACTGATTACTTTTATCAAACTATCCTAAGGAAAAAAAAAAAGAGAGAGAGAAAGAGAGCAGACTTATACAGCCTTATCTGGGCTTCCCAATCAGTGTTATATTTAGAAACAGGGATCACAAAGTTTGAGTATGTTTTACATGGTTGGCTGTGGAGTCTGATTCTAATTGCTTCTTCTGTCTTTTGGGGATCATTTTCATGAAGTGAGGCATCACTCGTCACGTATAATAGTGCCACAATTAAGCCTTTCAACAGCAGAGTCAGCAAGGAGAATTACCCATAGACCACAGTGAATAAAACTGTCTCTTTTAGACAACTATATTGACAAAAAAAGCACTGAATTTGAGGCAAGAATTTGGATCATAAAAGAGTGGGGCTTTTTTTGCCAGATTTTACTGTGACTTCAGGAACAGGAAGAAAAAGAGCAAAAGATTCAATATAAAAATACACCACAGATTAGCAAGATTTGTTTATTAATTTGATTAGTTAGAAAATAAACAGGCTTGCTTTGATGTTCTTGAGCATAGACACCCTTGACTTTGCATCCTTAACTAAGACATTGAACACAGCAGTGGTCTCAGGCATGTGACATTTTAACTTATGTTCACTTGAAAAAGGTATCAGACTTCAAAAATGTGATTCTTCAGACATGTTAGTAAATGATTTAATGTTAATGGAATGTTGCAGTTTTCATGTCATCTTTATAAAGTTATGGCATCCTGTCATGCTGTCCTCTATGCATTAGAATTTCAGAACTGAAATCCACCCATACATTAAGCAGTCTGGCTCACAGCAAGGTGTTCTACTTGACATTTTGAAGGGCATGGATATTTCTATCCCATGTTTTTTTAGCTTAATGCATGATAATTATGCATTTTAAAGCATTTTTATTCTAATTTATTGCTCTCTTTCCAAGCCGTATTGCTCTTGAGTCTCATAGAGCATATATTTCATGGCAAGTATAACTAATATTTTTTCAAAGCGACTCCTTTGTGTACACTCTGTTGTACCCAGTGTTATTTCTCAGAATTCAATATAGGTAAACTTGGGGGAAAAAGATACCCCTCAAGTTCTTGTTTATCTCTTGCTTTATCCATAAAAGAGGAACAGAATTCTGTTCTTTGGTGAAACTTTTTACCATACATGCTATACATTTTTCAAATGCAAAATGTACTATAAGATATTCACATGCTATTGTTATGAACAATGCAGACCTGAGCTTCTTGTGTAACTTAAGGTTGTGAAAAATTCTGATTTTCTCTCTTCGAGGACTATGTAGCTGTTCTGTCTTCCTAATTTTAGGAACTTGAGGTTAACTAAAATAGCCAGCAGAATTAAGCTCCCATTGTATTTGAATTGGAGGTGTACAAAGTAGTAAGATATTTGCCTGTGTTCTGTGACTGTATCTGCTGATTTGTTTCAGTCAAACAGTGGTTTTATTCCTAAACACTTGTACATGGAAGACCTTATTCCCATGAGTAGTCAAAGCAAGGGAACAAAACATGAATACTAGAAAGGATAGTTTTATAGAGCATTCACAGCTAGTGGAAGGCATCATAGCCCTTTATTAAAGCCTCTTTTTTTTGCCTTTGTCACAAGAATCATCAAAACCAGTGGATATTCATGTATAATTCATTAACAAACAAGGCATTTTTCCTGTTTATAATGCATAGGTCATCCAGTCTTGGAGCAGAAATAATACCATCTAATTTTGGTGATTAATCAAGTGCACAGAGTAAATAGGAAATAATCATACTGACCAGTTATGAATAAATTCTACAGGAGGTTAAAAACTGTGCATATAAACTACTAAAAATAAACAAATACAGAGATTTAATTAACAGTCTGCTCAGGGATAATTTGCAGAATGACTATATGCATCAAGAAAAGTTGTTCTCCATAGTTAGTAAATGCAACAAATATTCACTTTTTAATATTCCATTGTAGTGAACAAGCAAAATATGTTCATACACTTTACCCTCCATGAAGCTGGAAAAGTTTTGTTTTAAATTATTAGCTAAAAAGGAAGATTATTTAGTTTGACTGTTTAGAACATAATCTGAGACATAGGAAAAACAATGTGCAAAGTGCAGAACCCAAAAAGGATTAAATATAAATGAACAAATGCGAAACAAATTGTTACATAGTCAGAACCACTCATAAGTTTTGACTTCCTTTGATTTTTCATCCTTTACAGTCATTGCTGTGGCTGCTTTATGCCCAAAAGGCTTCTTTTTCCCCATGCTCTTTTCCTTCAGTGACCTCCAGGAATAATCGTCAGGTCTTCCCCAAATCATCCCACCCTCACTGCTCATCTTTAATTATTCCTCATTTGCCCACAAAAACCAACCAGCCAAGCAAAAATCCAACAGAAAAAAAAACCCAAACCAAAAGCACTTACACAATGCTTAGACACTCTATCATATTTGCTACCTACCCTGCTGGGCAAGAAAAGTTTGTTGTGCTGAGTTGTGAGCTATGTTTGTGCTGCCCCCCTGGGCCAAGTACATGTGCTGCCCAGTGGACCATCAAGCCAGCCCACAGAAAAAGCTGCAGACACATTTTAAGCTTTACCTCTGTGCCCTTAGAAAACCAATCTAAAGATGATCCTGTAACACATAGTTAAGTACAGAACTTTAAATGTTCATTTACTGGCTTATTAATATAAAAATATGGGATACGGGACACACTTGCAGTTTATGTGAAACTCGCAGTTTATGTATTTGTAATTGAAATTAACAGTTTCTCAAAGACAGATAATGCAGTTTAGGATCTGTGGCAGGTGACAGCAGGCAGGTGATTTGTATAAAGTATTCAAAGCCAGCAGAAAAGTTAGTAGGAGTCGACTAAGAAACTCCTATAACCTTCAGACTGGTGGTAGCTCAAAGTGGATGGCACATTTAGCTTTGGTGGTTTTTCACTTCTTGGCAGCCAGGAAGCCCAGGAGAGACATGAACAGCCCCAGTTATTGAGAGCAAACACAGACACAATAGATCTATCAAGTTCTCCATCTCCGTGCTAAAGCATACTTTGAAGAAGTCAGTGAGGTGCCTGCCTTCCTCTCCATTACAAATTTCTGTGTATTTCCTGAAGAAATAAAAAAACCCAAATTCAAGACCAAAAAAGCCCACAAAAAAACCCACCCTGACATATTCTGTTACTGGAAGTGCAAGTAAACTCATATGATTCTGATAAGAAATCACCATCTGAATGATGGTAATGCCTCTCAGTATTCACACATAGCATGCAGAGAACTGAGAGATTTTTATGCACCTGTGATTATACTTTTCAAGTTTCTTACTGTTAAAAGTACAAGCATAAGATTTAAAAAAAAAAGATGCCAGAGGCTAGGGAACATATTATAATGAAAATGTTTGAGGTGAGTAGAGTTAAATCTATTTAGGATACTCTCTTCAACTATTTAGGATAATTCTTCAACTCTATATTTCCCATTTTCCCCATGTTTCACCTTGATTTTAGTTAGCTGGTTGCTTTTGTCTAGTTCTTCTATTGTATGTGGGTTTAGGACTGCAGTATTATGTTTGTTTCCATTTACTTTATAGATATGTATTTACAATGACCCTCAATTTTAATGAGTGGGAAGACAATGGTTGTTCAAAAATAGTATTTCCTGTGGTTTCTGACTTGTAATTCTTACCCACTCCCAGCCCAGGACCATTTTCTCCAGGCAACAATCCTTAATATCTTCCATGCAAAAATGCTGCACACTTGCAAGAGAACAGCACATCTAGGAATTAATTACCAGCATACAGGCTTTAGTATAAACCCTCTTTACCTTCTTACACTGTGTCTTGAAAGCTCAGAAGCCCATTAACTTTAGATTGTGGTTCTATTGCCTTCTTCACTCCTTCAAATACTACAGTAAACACAGCATTAATAAAGTGTGTAGATTGGTTTTACCCATCCCAATAATAACTCATTTCTCTCCAGCATACAAAGTGTTAATAATTCTTTGTGTGTTCCCATTTTTCCACGGAGCTGGAAGAAAGGAAGGATGCAGTATGGGTGTCATACAGTATGTTCTGGTGTTGGTTCCAGTGTAAGCAGTTGCATTTGCTGATAACAAAATGCATTTATCTTCAGTGGCATTTTAGATAGCTCCACAACCTACTGCATATTCTAATGAAACCTGTATCACTACCAATTAGACACCTGCAGAAGAAGTGGGCTATGCAATTGCCTTGCCCCACAAATGCTATTTTCTCTCTCCCATTAAGCTTTCAAACTACATTATATCACAGTTAATGGCTAAAGACCCTCCCCTCAAATTTCAGTGTTGCATGGAATTTAGCCGAACATCTCACACAGACTTTAAGGACTTGTGTGACTGTACATCTTTCAAAATGGATTTGCATTGCTTCCCACATGTCTAACCTAACCCTGCACCTGACCACCTTCCTTTCCTTTCACAGACACAAACAGAAATGCATTCCCTCACACCCTCCATCACTCTGGCAAAGTATTCTGGTGGCCTTGGAAAGCTATAGATAATTGTTATGCTTTTCATCTCTGGAGGTCCTTGAGTTCAAATGTGACTAGATGTAAGTCATGCTTGCTGTAAACCAATATTTGTTGGTTCTATACACAAGATAGAGATTAAATAGCAGGTATCTTGCTTATGAGGTTATATTTTTATTGAGGGTTTCCAATGATATCATAAACCATGAGAGAAAAGCAAACATGACTTATGAAGTTGCTGCAAGTCCCAAGATAGAACTATATCTTGGAAATTCAAGTTTACCAGTTTGTTTCATGTGAATCTCAGGACCTGTTCTAAGCCCTGCCTGTGATACAGTCCCAGTCTTGCTCCCACTGTTAAGGAAACTTCCCAATCTGACCTCAACACTACAAATGTTGCATTAAACTTTTATCTGCTCCTGGCTTCTGCTGTTGCTGCCCCATATTCCAATTTGTCTGGCTTCTGCTCTGGTTGCTTTCATCTCCTTCTCCAGGGTGCTCTCTGCTGAATGCCTTGGCAGGAGCTGTAAGAATTACCCCATATCTTTTAATTACACATGCAAGCATATTTCTGAAAGCATGCTGTGCGTTCGTAAGTCAAAATTGGATTATGAGATGCCTAAACAGTTTGTGCTCACAAGTGAGTAAAAATACGTGATCATCTCTAAAAATGTGGACAGCACAGATTTGGTAGTAGGGTTTAGATTCCCCCTTTGAAATTTTGACCATAGTGTTTTATGCATTTCTAGCAGAAAAATGGGTCAAGAACAGCTAAATAGAAACTTTTAAATCTTAAAAGCTAGAAGGAGGGTAGCGATTAAAATTTTACTGAACCTTGACACACAATCACTTAAAGAAGATCCTGCTCACATGTCAATTACTCTGACATGCCACAGAAAAGCCATCAGTACTGTATAGAAAGAAAATGTATCTTTCCAAGTTAGACTATGCCAGGCACAAGAGTGAGGGTTGCTTCATTTTTGCCTATCTGCAGTTATCATAAAGATTGAACATGCCTATGACTTACACTTTTTCATCAGGCAATTTCAGAGAGACCAGTTGTAAGAATACCCTTGCTTGTGTATATGACAACTCAAATTAATGTCAACCTATCTTCATGGACATTCTTCTATTCTAAAACCAGGAAGTTGAGAAAAGGCTGAATCTGGTATTGAGCTTCACTTTCTATGTACAACTTTACATTTTAAGTCATAGCCAAAGTGAGAATAAATTTAAGGCATTATGCCTCACTTTAGCTACCCTAAAACTATGGTCATGTTGTGGGTCAACCTCAGTAGGCAGCTCAGCTCCACACGCTCAGCCCCACTCCTCCAGGGGAATAGAGAAGAAGTTTGAAAGGCTAAGTGTGAAAATTCCTGGGATAAAGAAAGTTTAATAGGCAAAGCAAAAGCTGTGTGTGCAAGCAAAGCAAAATCAGCAAAATATAAAGAAAATTAATACAAAATTTCCAATTCTAGTAGCTTTGAAAAACACAGGCAGAAGTTTGGACAGAAGTATTACTTCGATAGAAACATCAGCAGCATAGTCTTTCTAGGTATCTCAAAAGCAGCAAGAAATTTGCACAGTAATGTTAACTACAAATATTGCCTTTAGCACAGTTCACTGCAGCTGGCTATAAGTGAGCATTTACAATGTGAGCTTATCTTTATCACAGAGACCTTTGCTCAAGGGGCAAACCATGAAAAGGGATGTCAAACTGCTATTTAGTGAGCAAGGCTTGCATTTATTCTCTGAATAGTTTTTTTGGTATTTCTTTTTTTAGCTTGCAGTAACACCTGTGTAGGTGACAAGAAACATTTGAGTTTGCTTTATTTGCTGTTGCTGACAAAATCTCAGAGAACAGATGTGTGCAATTATTCTGAGTCTGAAGAAAATGAAAATTTTGGATACTGCAAGACACCCTATTACTAACCTTCTTACTTGGAATATTTTTCTGACAGTACATGAGAATTTCCTGAATTATGGTCAGGCACTGTTTTTTGGCTCAGAGTGAAATATTGTTATTCATCAAAATATATTTCTGTTGTTAATTTTGTATTTAGAAATATACATTCCTTTTAAGCTTGTTTTCTGTGTAGTCTGCATAAGAAGATCGCAGAACTTTAGATTTTTGTATGTTTGAGGTTGTAAACCAACCAAGTTATATGGGTAGAAAACTGGATTGCTCTTAATTATTCTGTATCTTAGACCAACACATTTCTTCCTGAGAATGTTCAGAGTGCATTGGTGGAAGGGAAGAGCAATATGTGAAAGAGTTGATCTTCCTGCTGCAGGAGCTTGTCAGCAAATGTTTGTTTCAGTTTTTTTGGCTCCCTAAGTCTTTCCATTGCTCTCCACAAAATCCTTAGTCATACACAGGTTCGTGGTTTTGTCAGGGTCCTTTTGGGCAATCTGGGGTACTATGACCTGCTAGAAACCATCAAAACACTAAGACTTACATAGTCATTGAAGAGATATTGGCATCTATCACCAACCTGAAACAAAGTTGTAGTGAGGTGGAGGTCAGTCTCTTCTGACATGTCTCAAGTGAAAGATTAGAGGAAATGGCCTTAAATTACACCAGGAGAGGTTTGGATTAGATTTTAGAAATCATACTTTTCCCTGAAAGAGTGGTTGCGTGGGAAGGTGGTAGAGTCACCATCTTTGAGAGCACTCAAGAGGCATCTGGATGTGGCACTTGGGGCTATGATTTAGGGGTGATGGGTTAACAGTTGGAAAAGATAATGTTGAAACTTTCGTCCAACCTTGATGATTCTGTGGTCTCCAGGAGGTTATTCATTTCATCTTACCCTCTGTAGGCCAGCTGCTAAGAAGGGATTTTAGATGATAGACTGAAATCTGTCCTTTGGATGACTAAAATTAGGTGGGCTACACCCCAGTCTTTGTTGGCAACATTACAAAATGACTGCATAATTAAGAAGCATTTCTGGCTGTTTCCATACAACCAATACTACTTTATCATTTTTTGTTTTGCTTTATGGAACAACAGAAGGATTGTTTTGACAATACGTTATTGAACTGGAAGAATCACAATCAATAAGTATTATAGCTACTCAGTGACTAGATTATTAGAAAAATAAATTAGGAACTATCCAGCTTGCAAATAACCATTATTTCACATGATGGGTAGAAAAAAATTGTATACATGTCATGGCATATTGTTCATTTGCAAACACAGAGAGACCTTTTCTAATGCTATAAATTTCATTTATTGATCAGAGATCATGATAAAGTGGTTTCTTTTGGAGTGCTTTTTGTCTAAGCCCTCTCTTTTAAATTAAGAATCTATTTTACATTACCATAACCCAACATAAAAACTATGTGCCTGCATGTGTGCAAGCAAGCCACTTCTTTCTCCTCTGTTTCAACATAACTGTTAGTTTTCTTATTAAAAAAAATAATAAATCTGTTGGGTTTTTTTTCTTTTCAGCTGATCTTTGTGTTCAGGTATAGCAAATATACTGCTTCCTATTGTGGCTTATGCTACAGGCAATTTTGACATTTGCATTTGTACATCACGTGCATTTTGAAATAAAGAAATGACAGCTTAACTCCATGTAGAAAGCAGAATTCTCTGTTGCTATTGCTCTATAGTTTGTTTGCTTTCTTTTGCTTTGCTTTGTTTCCTCTGGAAGATCTCACAATCTGCTGTAAAGAAGGAAAAAAGAAGTACAAATCCCAGAGAGGAAAAGTAGTTGGTGCAGAGCAGAATTGTCATAAAGCATCAGACCGTAGAGATTCAAGCCTTAGGGTCCACAACAATAAAAATAAAATGAGGCAGCCATAGATTCCCTATATGGGAATTTGCCCCTTCCAAGCACACCTCGCATGTTGTGTTGATCAAGGAATGACAAGGTCTGAAAATAAACTGCTCGTCCTTAAACAGAATAGAAAGGGATTGTGATGGAGAAATACACAGAATTCAATATACCGAGAGAGATTTCCAAACTGTGATATGGACAGCTCTGGTCTCCCTTGTAAATAGCAATAATCAAAAGCATCTGGCTGCCTGTGTATGTGAGTTTGCCTTACTCGGTACTTGGTAAATGCCAACTCGCAGATAATCATATGCGAACAGCTGAGAGAATTGAAAGAAAGTGGATAGAGGCAGAGGGATGAGGATGGGCTTGTGGAAAGTGGAGAAATAGGGGTCTGCCACTGTGGTACAAAGGAGAGACATGTTAGGAAAAAGGCTTTAAGGACAAAATAATCCATATGATGTTATTTTCATGAGGTTATTTTTAATGCAAAACTCTCTCAAAATTCAATATCTACACTGGAAAAGTTTGGAAGCCGAATCAATATAAAGCATTGCTGCTCAGGTCTGTCTCAGATTCTCACTGTATGCCATGATGATTTGAATACTGAACTTTTAGCAGAGCATATCAACTGCCTTAGTATAGTTGCAGGGAAATAACAGGGCATAGAACTAATCAATAAATGACCACAAGATTTAAGAGAAAAAGGGTTAAAAATGTTAGGCTAACCAATTCCAAATCTTATGATAATGGAACCTTAAAAGCAAAATGGCATATCTGTGGTACAGAAAGGGGTCGAGGACCTAACTGGGGTACAGGGTAGTGCAGTGCCTTTCCTGTTGTCAGCCTGCATGGCTCAAGCTCTTCAACCCTTGTCAAGCACAGGAGTACAGCGCTGGCAGCATGTCTAACACTGACCAGTCCTTTCAGTAAGTGGTTCAGATGAACCACAAGTAATGCAACATGCTGAAAGGAGACCCTTTTATTCCCTTTCCAACACAGTGGGTACAGTTAACCGCTGATATTACAAATCCTACCGCTCAAAAAGCACAATATCTAAAAGGCTGATCTGGGTATGTTGCCTTCCACCTGTTCTTCCACTCCTTCCACATCTGGGAGTAGAAGAGCTTTGTGAAAGCCAGCATGCTCTTGACCTTTTTGAGTGAATAAGACAAATCTTTTGCTTTGAAGGATGCACTAGACTTTCAGTTCCGCTTTTCAACTTGCTCATGTCTAGCCAGATGTGTACATAGCTATATCACCAATTCCTGAACCCCTAGTAGGAAAACTGTGGAGAAAAGAGGAAGTATTCTGCATCCAGCAACAAATGTTCCCCAGTACACCTTTAATATATGCTCTCCCACTTTATGGGTTGTTGCTGCAGTTTTGTGAATCGCTTTTCACTTTTGAATAAGTATGCATTTCTTTTCTGTGAGAGGCAGGAACCTGATAGGCAGGTTCAGTTACATGTCTGGGTTTTTTTTCCCTCCAGTCAGAGAATCTTCATGCACCAGTGCCTGAAGAAAGTCTATGAGGCATTAAATTCATTATTGCCTTCAATAGACATTTGCAGATAACCTTTGAACTAACAGAATGAGCTTGAGGCGCTAAGAAAACTACACCATTGCATGGTCTGAGTGATCATCCAAGGGTGAGCCAGAGGAGCTGTCTTATCAGGAGGCCTGAGGACCACATTCACACAAAGCAAGAGCAAGCCTACTGCAGTGGTTAAGTGGCAGCCAAAGAGTGCTCATGGCACTATGTTCAAAAAAACACCACAGTATATACACACACTACAAATGGTTTTCTCTTTCTTCGGGTGGTTTTCATTGAATAGATGCAGGATTTGCTGGTTTTCTCCCCTTATTACTTTAAATCTTAATGTATTAGTCTGTGGCAACAATGTAGGTTGTAAAATATGCAATATGGCTGATGTAATGATGCCAGGCCTTAGCGATTGGTTGATGATTTTTGAATCTTTAACTTCAGAAATTTAGCATTATGTTAATTCTTATTTTTGCATTTAAAAGATAAGGCCTTGTTAGACAGTAGTTTGCTTGAAAATAGTTGAGTGTTAGGCTCTCTCAGTGGAATCAGTTCATATCATAACTTTTTTAGATTTGCTTGCTATATCATTCTTTTTGAATTACAGTGAGTATAGCACTCAGAAAATGTTCCATGTTTCTAATCTACAGAATAATGCAGGTAGTATCTACTCTCTAGTCTACAAATTTCCTCCTCTGGGTTTTATGAAGGTACAGATTCTGGAGACCAGGGAAGTAATTCATTCTCTCTACTGATCCAGTCCCTGGCCTTGCATGAGATATATATTTAAAGAAACTTTCACAAAATATTTCTTGCTTCCTCTTATCTGTGATAGACTCAATAAAATAAGTCTGTGTGTACTGGTAAAAAACCTCCAGAAGGAGCTAAAGAAAGAAATCATCATCTTTTCTGTGTTGTAACAAACATAAGCAAGGAATGAAGTACCATAAGAGGAAAACAGAAGGATACTTTGAGAAATGTTGTTCTCTTCGGCAGAAAAGTATATGATGTCTTGTTCTTAAATTGTACTTTGAGGTCTTCAATGTATGTGACTAAGCCTCATGTTTGTACACAGATCGGGAAGGGAAAAATAGGCAAACCTGAAGGTTTTTTCATGAAAATTGCATTTTAGAGTGTAGTGATATAAATGGCACAAGCTAATGATTAAATGTTTCAAAATACTACCTTCCCATATCACCCTAATACTCTTATCTGAATAAAATAAAAATAAATTTAAAAAATAAATAAAAACCCACCACCACAACCAAAACCCAACAACCAGACCTTACAGAAGATAGCATCTGCCTTCTAGAAAATTTTGATTTTTTTAGAAATAAGATTTTGAGGTACCCTACATCAGCACAAAATTAATGTATCGTCTTTTCCTGTGCTTATTCATACATTCATACATTTCCCACTACTCCTTGCAAGGGAGGAGAGGTCAGGAAGTGATTCCTGCTACCTACCTGCAGCCTTCCCTCTGGAGCACTGCATCCTTAGAAATAGACTTTATCTTTCCATGGTGCTGTGAGATAAAAAAGTATTATCTCCTGTATAGAAACTGATAAGTGTAAGAAAGAAACTGTTTTGGTTTTTTTTCCCCAATAATTAATATGTTTTTACCAAATCTTGAAAATCTCTACAGGTCTTTTGGATTTTTGTGCCAGTGCTCCTGTTAACCATGTCTGGTCGAAAAATCCAGCTCGTATCATGTCTGTTTTCTTAATTCTTCTTGCCTCCTTGTACTCCAGTAAAGGAGAATAAATTCTGAGAAAATTTAAAACGTTGTGAATCCTCTTTTCTAATGACTGAGTATTATGGAGACCATCAGCAGTAAGAGTCTGTATGCTGAGAGTGAAAGATGTCCAACATGTCTGATGTTGTACAAGATACTAAATAAAGGCACATCCAAAAGTGTATTGGATAGAACTAGTTTTATAAATGAAATACACTGCCAGAAGAGTTCAACTAAGTCACCTTTTGTCTGATAAGATGGCCACCTTGGGATTCCTGTGAAAATTTCACAAACTTTCCCTTAAAAGCAGATCTTGGCAATTGAACACAAGGGTTACAGTTCTGCAATATCTATTTATAGCAGCAGAACTCAGTCTATAAACAAGCACTACACCCCATGTCATTTGCTATGTTATCCGTATTTTACTGCGATTAGAACAAACAGGCAGATCAGTCCTACTTCTTGTATTTACAAAGTAGCTTGATAGGCAGTCGATACGGCACTTTTCTGTGAGGGATAAGGACAAACTGTGCAAAGCAGGCTTCTCCCAGCCCCTTTTCTCTCTTTGATCATTACTTCTTTCTTTAATGTTGTTTTCAGCTAAAAAAGCACCATATGACCTTTGAGAAATGTCAGGAAAACATTATTTTCTCTGTGCCACTCCAGTTTGTGGACATCAGGTACACCCTTACTCCAAGCCTTGCTCAGACTAGCTGCTCTGAGACAGGTCGTGCTAAAATGGCTCTCACTGTGCTCTTAGGGATGCCATGCACCCCTCCTGACCTTCTCCTACTGCTAAATGTAGCTGTGGGAGTTTCACTAATGAATAGCATTGCACCATCTGTTTGGCTCCCACTGTTGGACCTCCTTAGGGTGAGGGAGGAGCAGCAAGCAAATGCCAGTCCAATACTTCAGTCTGACTCACAAAGCAATACAGCTGCTGCTTCTGTGTTTTCTGCCCTTTCTTTTTTTCCATCCAGAGTGACTCAGATGCATTCTTTTTCAGAATTCATTTGAAAGTGTAGAAATTTAAATGCATAGAATAGAAATAAATTCATCACAGTATATATGAGAGAAATAAAAAAAGGAAAATCCAAGCAATTAAAAATTGTAGCTTTTCTTCATGCATGACGGTGTGTGCAGCTGTCTGTAACTTCAGAATGTGAATTTCAAACTGGATAAAAGTTCTATGTGCATAAATTGTGTATCAAGGCTTTGACTCATAAATAAATAAATAAATAAACGATTTAATAATTAAATAATTGAATAAATAAATAAATAGTTTTATTGCACTTCCTTTTAAAGTCCTTGGGACAAATACTCTTGCTTTCCTCTCTGTATAGTTTCTAGTACCTTTTTCCACAACTTTCATATAGATTTTACACTCTATGATAGAAGCAGAGATGATTTACTATGGAATGTAGACTAGCATACTCAAGCTTCATCTATACTAAATAAGGTATTGTCATTCTGCAACTATTTTAATTGGTCTTTAGTCAAGTGAAGGAAAATGCTTTTTCAAAGGCAATAAGTCTAGCAGAGAGCAGAGCTGTGTGCCCTGTCCTTCCAGAGGAACAGCAGAGTGTTGCTGCACTCCTGGTGTAGCAGCCTGGAGGGAGCTGGTGGCATAAAGCATGCAGTCTTTTACCTGTGCTGGTCAAGCCATCCCCACTCAAAATAGATCATAGAATCACAGACACAAAATGGTTTGGGTTGGAAGGGACTTTAAAGCTCATCTTGTTCCAACCCTGCTGCTATGGACAGGGTCACCTTCCACTACACCAAGTTGCTCAAAGCCCCATCCAACCCGGCCTTTAACACTTTAAGTGATGGGTCATTCACAGCTTCTCTGGTCAGCCTATTCCAAAGTCTTAATGCGATCACATCACTCACATATGTGTGTCTGATACAAGACACAAATTAGTTTAGCCACACCTGGCTACAGCAGGTTTTCAGATTTGGGTTAGGGCAGTCTTGTTTTGGAACTCCTACCTCTCCTACTTTTTTTGCTCCTCCTTGTTTACTTTCCTTGTTTGCTGTCGGCACTGCCTGCATTGGCTTTGGGTAGCATTTACACAAAATGGCACTGAGCTCAGGTCACTGAAGACCTATGTTGATTCCAGTCCCAAAGCCACAGTGCGCAAAGCTCCCTCTTTTGTCTGCTGAGCAGGGCATGACCTGGGCCAGTCGTCTGCTGTCATCCAGCTGGCCTCACTTGGCTTTACCATGGGGGCCCTGCAGACCATCCCATTGCAGGGTACAGTCACACTCTGTCACTCTGGGTGCTCTTTCGGTATTCCCACAGCCTCTGAGAAAGAAAGATTTGATTTTTGGCCCTTCTCAAAGCAGTGTGACTCCTCCTACAAGAATAGCATGTCGCAAAGAGACACAAGGAAGAGAGGGCAGAAATTAAAGTCTTCCTCATCCCAGCATCTTCATGTCCCTTCTGATCACAGTGTACAGACAAAAGCAAAATAGCAGCTATATGGACAGGTTTTCCCTGCTCTCTGAGGAAAAGTAGGAGGTTAACTGTAATGAGGAAGCAACTTTTGCCTTTCTAGCAGAACCAGAGTCTCAACTGGATTAGGTAGCATAGGAATATATTTTACTTTGCTTTCTGCAGGCAGAGCCATGGATCCAGTGAAATAAAATGCATAATGGAAACAAACCACAGTACTAAAACTGAATAAAAATCATGTTGTGGTTGTGCCAGATATAGTCAGAGGCATAAAAGAGATGTTAATTAGTTACATGTTCCTTACTTTCTGATGCTATGTTTGCTCCAGACCTACACTTTGCAGGTCTTTATAGGGTTGAGTGTTGTGCAACAGACTGGGAGTCGATGCTGTTTCCTTTGTGAGCACCTGTGCCAGTGACAGGATTTGAGCGTATCAGGCAGAAGTTTTATTCACTAAGGCTAAAAAGCCATTTTCTATAAAATTGAATTCTGAATGATGGGAGTAGTATCTTGTGTTAATTTTATACCTTTATTTGGGGGGTGCCAAAAAAGTTCAAGTATGTTGGGAACATGTGATATGAGAACAGCTGTGTTTTGGTAATAGTGCAGAGAAAGAATTGACCTTATCAAATTGTGTCTCCCCAAATCTTCCAGGACAAGAAGCACAACTGCGCTAGAACACTATGGAAACTCAGCAGGTTTTCTTGAATTTTTATTCAGTCATGCCCTGTCCAACTATTAAAACCCTGTTCAATGGACATGACATTGCATGATATACTTCAAAGCCAAAGCCTAGGTTTTAGGTGTCATCCTAAAATTATTTGGGAAAACAGCAAAAATAAAACACCATTTGCACACTGTCCACAAGAAAATTTCTACATGTCTGTCTTTGAGCTTGACTCAGGATCCATGAAAAACCTGTTACATTGCTCAGGCTTTGTGTCAGGCCTTGTGTGATGAGACGACTATAGGAAGGAACAAAGCAGGTGGAATAGATTTAAAAATTAAAAACAAGGGTTTGACTCTACTGTTAGACTAAGTCTGCATTCCATATAAAAAAAAAGTAGAAATTTTTCATTTATGGCTGATACTGGCATTTAGCAGCTTTTTGTGTTTTAAGTTTTGAGTTAACTAAAAACTGTGCAGTATTTCCCAGGAAAAACAAAGTATAAGTTTTTTGCACTTACTGCACACAAGGCAGGTAATTTACTCAATCCCCCCCTCATCTGTATTTGTCTCTCTACAGGGAAAATCATGGTGATACCATCAGCAATTTGAAATAGTTGTCATTTAAGTATGAGTGTGATTTGCCAAGGGTAAATCATGCTTGACAAACCTGATCGCCTTCTGTGACAAAGTAACATGCTCAGCTGATACAGAGTGAGCTGTGGATATTGTCCACCTGGACTTTTGCCAAGAAAGGTTGGCCCAGATGATCCTTGAGGTCCACTTCCAACCTGATATTCTATGATCCTGGGATGAAAATCCATTTAATTGACGATAAGTACCTAGTGCTCCGACTGTTGCATTGATGGCAGCCTTAAATGTTGTCATTGTTACTGGGATTAGAAGAAGGATTAGAAGCAGCTTTAAAAAAAAACAGATTAGAGGACTCAGGACAACCTCTCCTCCTCTGCCTACCTCCTCCCTGCCTGCTTTTTGCTTCCCCAGGACATGAATCAATGGCCTCAGACAGAAGAAAGCAGTGCATCTTTCTTCCTATGACACCAAAGGGGCCTAATCTATATCGCACCTTTTTAAGTTGCTGTGGTAAAATCCTATTTATGGTTTCCACCTATGATGAAAAAATCAGGCCTCCAAAGCTTTGGCCCTGCAGAGGGGAGCTGAGCAGCACCCAAGATGAAACACAGGCTTTCTCACTGGGGTGGGATTTACTGTGTTAGCAGTCATTCAACAACAAGATCTTTTAATACCACTTTTTGCTCAAACATGGTTTCTGAACATGCTGTGAAATAGTATTATTAGGAGAGGAAACTACACAAGTTATTTAAATAGATATAGCAGATTTATGTGGCAAACAGAATGTACTAAATTCTCCCAGCTGAATAAATACTTCTTTAAAAATATGGCAAATAAGATACAGATCCAAAAATTACATTAAATCTTTATAAATTGTGGAGTCCTGTTTAAAATAAAGGATTTATGCAGATAATTCTATTAATGGTATTGAGAGCTATCTACATAAATCCCGGCTTGGTTTTTTTACAGGAAAATATGTTTTGTTCATTCAAAAAGCATCTGAACTTCAAATAATGTAGTACTATAATCCTTGCTTTCAGTTAGGAAGATGAGGATGGTGTTCTATGTGCAATGATCATATATATTTACAAATAAGGCAGCAAGCTGTCTTTAAAGGGATTTTTTAATAGTGAAAAATAAGACCTTTGGTTAACTTTCAGAAAGACAGAACAAATCTGGCCTATGAGGTCTCATTTATTTTCTGTCAAAATCATCTGTAACACTTGAAAATTTAACAGTCTTCTTGAGATGAATTAATTAATATTTATCAAACAGGAACAAGTTTATGTAGAAGAGGTATCAAAAAATTCCCAGGTGCATTTCATAAAGGACCCAACAGCTTAAATAGATGTGTGGGTTTTGAAAATTGCTGATGAGTAGTCACAGTAGTAGAGCTCTGACCAAATAGTCAGTGGAGAGTAGGACCAAGAGCTAATATTTGATTAAGTTTCTCTAGAAGTTTTCCTTAATGGCAGGTCAGAATCTCACCCAATTAAACCTGAAGGAGGGATGTGTTTTCAGAAAATTGATGGAGTGGGGTGGGGAGGGAAGAGAGATGCAGGGAAGGGATATTCTTTATTTTTGTCCAAATACCCTACTAAAAAAAAATGGTTTGTAATTTGCAAGTTGTGGATCTGAACTCAGTATTGGAAAGAGCACCTGGGTCTTCATCAGCCTTATCGTGGCTCTTGTAATTTTGACAGTTTGTACTTCCAGCAAAAAAAGATAAATGTGTCCATAGCAATGTAGCTGTACTGGAAGGGTAAATGTTTCTCCCGTAGACTCATTTGTCTAAGTCACGCACACTGATGCTGCAGCTCAATGGTTGAACAAGCTAGCTGAGACCTGCTCAAATCTGTGCATGCACTGCTGATGCATCTCTGCTGTAGCCTTGGAGGGCCTCGAAGTCCATCTAATAGCACTGCATCCAGTAGCAAATTTCCAGATGACTTCTGTGCAGACTCATGCCCACCCTTTGTAATTCTGTCTTGGTGTCCCATGCTTGTTTCCTACATTGATTGCATGTTGCCTTTTAGACTGAAACAGTAACATCATTATGTTTGATGATTGACTGCTGTGAGGAGGTCCAGAGATGCACTCCTCAGTATAATATATTTCTCAGCAGTGGATGTAAGGTCTATGCTAGGCAGCAGAGCAGAAAGCAGGAGCAGCAAGTCCTTCCACTGAGGTGCAGAGCACTGAGTAAAGCCCTCAGTGAGAGGTAGAGCCCAGTGTCCAAGGTCATGCAATGTGTCACAGAGCTCCTCACTGCTCAGATGTACCTGCTTGTGTAGGTATTAACACCTACACAAGCTTGTGTAGGTGTAACACCTCTATTATTCAGAGATATGAAGCACTGTTTCAAGGGACTTTTGAATCCTATTTCTGCTACTTTTGTGAATTGACTATCTTGTGTTATGTCTTCAAATAATATTTATTATATTCAGTATGACCAGAACTATTTTGTTGCTCTCTATTGTATGCTAACTTGGAGATAGTGTTGCAAATTACTCTTTGCTGAGAGGGTGGAAACATACTGTCACCAAGAAACCCTGGCTGACTGCTGGTGGAGGTAGGCAAAAGAAGCCCATAGGCACAAAATTCAGTACATAAGGAAGGCTTATAGGCACACTGAGAATCTTCTGGAAAGCCTGAAAAGATTGAGCTGAAAAGGAAAAAGCAAAAGGGGGAAAAAAATTATGCTCTTTATGTTTGTCTCTCACAACTGACAGGAAAGATCTTTAAAAAAATAGTCTTTGAAGAGGGTTATCTATTTCTGATTATTTTATTGCAAGTCCATGCCACTGCTGTGTGTTTTGACATACATTCCTTCCCTTAAACATTTCAACCTGTTCCAAAGTCAGCAATGCATCTGTTTCTGTGTTCCTCATGCTTATATTCAGCATGCAATCATTAGTGAAGTCTGTGGCTGATATTTTATGCTCCTCCACGGCCAAAAGTCATGAGAAACTATTTTATAAGCAGACATATTTTCTGACTGCTTACTTTACAAAAAGCAAATTTTCAAAGAAGCTGACAAAATCGGAAAAAAAAGTACTGATAGGATTGATTTTTTTTTCCACTAGGGTTTTTTTCAATTGTCATGTATTTCTAAGGAAATTTTTAAGTAATATGAAGTATCTAAACAGAAGAGAAATGCTGAAATCACAAATATCCATACCAGAAGGGGTTTTAAGACTAGCTCTAAGTTGTCTGTTTTATGTCACACTGAGGAATTTATTCACTACCTCTGAAGAAAATATGCCTTCTCCAATAAGACCAATCTTTAGAATAGTAACAGGAAAGAAAGGGGATTCTGCATTCCAGGTGCTGGATTTCCAGGGATTCAGTCATGGCAGGGCTGCTTTGATATTTTCAGAATGGATGACATTCACTCCTTCAGGCAGCCTGTAAACAAAAGTCACTCACTGTGTTCAAATCTGCCTTAAGCTCCCAAATGTAGATTGTTACTGATATGCTAAGTAACATGCAGGTAATATGCAGGTTTCATTTATGTGTAATTGTTTGTCTTCCCAAATCTCCAAGGAAGACTTATGGAAAGGTTAAATATGAGACACAAGCCTCAGAGGAAGAAAACAAACATGGTATCCTACCACCCATGAAGACCACTTTCAGAATAACAACTGTGCTGAACTGTACCCACTGCTGAGCTAACACATGCCAAAGCCTTACTTTGTGCACATTGAATTACCTTCGGATTGTTTGTTTGGGTTTTTTCCCAACTGTTTTGCACTCCAAATTACAGCAGGATACATGAAAACCAACCTCAACCAAGTCTTTGTATCAAATTTCACATCAGGCTTTTAAATTGTGTTGCAACAAAAGAAATAATTCTGATATACTTTAATACATACTGCTGCACCTGCTCAGAAAATGAGATAGTTCTTACAAAATTTTACACAAAAGTTATGCATAATTATGTCCCCTCTGCTAAGGAATGTGCTGGGTTGGACAGCTGTAAAGTGTATTTTATGCAATTTTAAAAGATGAAAATGGAGGGAGAGATATTTAAATTTAATCATATTTCAATCAACCTTAAAGTGCAGTTTACACAGTAAGGGTATAAAATGTTAGCTCATTAAATATGCAGAATGGTTTGCATTGCAGAAAGGATGTGGATTGTACTTTCGATTTCCAAGCAAATTAAACTTGCTGTCAGAAAGCACACTGTTGCAGGATACAGTGGGCTCTGTGGAAACCCATTTAAACAATTTATGCTCCTGCTTATGAGTTGGGTGAATTGGATTTAAGATAAATTCTCAGTACAAGCTTAGGTTCCTCTTGGAATCCACATCTCCTGCCATATCTCTTTTTCTGATCACAGGTTTAGGACAATACTTTTACCCTTCATGCAGTGGATTTGAAAAAGTTGTAGTGAGAGATCCTACACAGAAGGCACACTAAAAATTGTAATGTAGTGAGAGACAGTGTCTAGGACTTAGCAGCAACCAGCTACATTTTGCCATGTACACTTTAAGGATTGATCAGTTAATGTGTGTATCTTGCAGACCAGCCCACTCATCCCTAGACATCTTCTGTGCAAGTGTACTCCATGGTATCCTCCTTTCTAACTGCAGTTCACAGCCACATATAAATGTGGTTTTTTCAGACCTTTGAAGGCTGCATAAGAAGCCAGAATGTGCATTAACTCATTCCAGTCAACCTACCTCATTGTATGGTTTTCCTGAAACTCTATGCTGTTAGAAAAAGGACAAACTCTGCCTATCCAGTGCCTTGAGGGGTTTTTTTCATAAGGTGCAATTAGTAAACTACAGAGCAAATGAAGTTTACAAACATCAACTTTCCACTCCTTTTCAGTGCTCTAATGAGAAGCCAGGGACACATCTTCACATATAACTTGTTATGGTATTCACTGTGCCTAAAAAAGTATATACTAAGAACTTTCCAAACACTGATTTATCATCCAGCTGAGAATTCTGAGAATTCTAATAATTCATCTGTTGGGAAAAATGTTTATGATAAAGATGAGGCCACAGAATAACTACCTGCATTTAACTGTAAAGATGAGGCCACAGAATAACTACCTATATTTAATTTAAAAGCATTTTAAATAACTGTATGTGTAACATAAACCAAACCAAATCAATTTTGAAGATAACCAAATGTCTAAGGTAAGATAATGTTATTGAACGCATATAATTCCTTGGTAATAATGCATTTATGTCTTTAAGTCAGAGGATTCAAAAGACCTTTACAGACTGCATGCACTATCTTCACTGTATTCATAAAAATAAGCAAAAATTTCTAGATGGTACTCTTAAAAATTAAGTGACTCAGCAAAGTCCTTTTATGATTCTTTCTCGAAAAGACTCTGGGAGGCTTTATGCTGCTGTCATATCCTCCCTGCCAACATATTGTTAAATTGCTGCCACTACTGAAGAAATTGGATTCTGTTTGTACAACACCCAACAGTATTTTCAGCCATCTTATCTCTGGACAGCAATCACAGCAAGTCCAATTTCCAACCATAAAGTCTGTTTTTCCAAAAGTGGCGTCTGTCTCCCAAAAGACTCCCATCAGACACTTCTGTAAGCATCCTTCCAGTTTCCTCTGGATGAATCTGTCATGCAATTAGGTTACTGATGGGCTGCCGTGACAAATAGGCTGCTGTTTGCCTTTTGATGTACTTTTGATTTTGTTGCTTTAAGTATTTCCTTCTTCTAAATGCTGTCTTCTGGGAACTGTACCCACTCTATATTATGTTTTGAATAAAATACTTGCAGCAGTGTCTTTTCTTTGTGAATCCAAAGAGCACATTATAATGTCATATTTTTCCCAAGAGTGCATTTTATTTTGAATAATACTTACTGTATAGTAAGTCTATAGACTAAAGAGTGTATTTAGTTACTATTTTTCCCTGGCCTGAGAAATATTTCAGATGGTAAAATAAATATTCTCATTTTACCAAAATATCTAGATAGTTATGTTTTCTGTGCAGCCTTTGTTTGGCTCTGTTGCCAGTGGCTTACAATACCATCTTTAATTATATTATGATTTACTATTTTTCATCAAGATCTCTGCCTTGTTCATTGCACAGTGGCATGGATATGCAGATAAATCATATCTAAGCAATGAAAATGACTATTGTCTGAAGGACTTCCTTTGCTGATGTTGAAATAGTAAGGCAGGAACCTGCAAGAGAGAGAAAAACTAAGACAGGTATTGCTGCTCTGGAAGAGTAAGTTCTACT
Organism: Acanthisitta chloris; assembly: GCF_000695815.1. NCBI lineage: Eukaryota > Metazoa > Chordata > Aves > Passeriformes > Acanthisittidae > Acanthisitta > Acanthisitta chloris. Next base: position 40,641 of record NW_008655246.1, on the reverse strand, counting down.
CCTGTCTTTACTGCTTGAGTTTCTGAGTGACGTTACTGTCCACTTTCTAGCATAACATTTATCTAGCAACTATTTTCTTTTCTTGTTCCTCTTTTTTCCCATCAAGTTTGCACTGAGATATTTTTTTCTAAGAGGAAAACAAATAGAATGCTATTGTAAAAATTTAAAAGATGGAAGATCAAATTTATCTTTAATTATTTAAGAAATTCAGTAGTTAAAGCCAGAAGTTAGTCCTGACTGCTTTAAATTCTCTTGGAAGAGTACTAACTAAGCCAAGCATGATGGCCTTTAAACTGAGTTATAGAACTGCTTTAAGGTATAAGATCAATGCCAAGCAATTATAGAATACACTCCTAGGTTTTCACTGATACAATTTTCCTATTTATTCATGCCTTATTTTGCCTGGCTTCCCCTACACCAGTATGGAAGATTTCAGGTCAAAGAGACTTAATTCATTATTAAAATTATTTATTTAAATTCCAATCAGCATGAGCTTATATAAAAATAACTTCAAAACCTTGTGCATTGCTGCTTTTCATTACCTTGTTTAATGAAGGAATTATGAATGCAGATTTTAATGACATAAATGTGAGGACATTGCTTTTGAATTGTGCAGCACATCTAGAGGCAAAGAAGCAAAATGGCCCCTCAAAAGAAATTTTTTTAGTGCAGGTGGTTAGGCAACTCCTTAGCTCTTCTGCACATGAGCAGTGACTACTCCTATGTTTCATTTATGCAAATGCATAACACAATTCAGGATCTCTAAACCAGGCAACTCATCTGCAAATAAATTTGAGTTAGGTAATGAAGAATATTGTTGTCTGAGGGCTCCAACTCTAGTTTTATTGTATTATTTTCTCTTGCCCTTGTAACTTAACAACCAAATTGCCTTGGTGTTAATGAGGCATAATTGCTTCCACTTTTTAAACACTAACCATTTTCTGGTTTTTTTATGTTTCTATGTTGAAATACTAACACTTAAAAATAGTTTTCATTCACATTCTTCATTTAGGCAGTTAAAGGGGGGGTTTTCCCAAAGCAGTTAAACAATTTAAGAAGGCAAGTCCTACTAATTTTATGTCCTGATCAGCATAAGGTGGCATAAATGATTTATAGCTTTTGATACACTGGAAGTCAAATGTATCAGAAGATGTCTATGGACTAAAAGCACTTTTTAAATATCCAGGTTATAAAATAAGAAGAGATGAAGAACTAGAGGTAAAAAAATAAAATAAAATTATGCAAATTAAAATTAGTAATTTTACCCAGGCTGGCCTATATTCCCAATTCCTCCTACTGGTGTTTCTTAAGTGTGGACATATCCTACATTATTTCTATGCTGTCTTCTTTCTATTGCAAGTAAGTAATCAACTCTCCAAAAGATGAATTTTAGTTAAAATAGTGAGTACTTTAACTTAGGAGGGAAGACCCCTAAGTGCTTTTGTACAAAAAAGTCAACTTCCCCATGAACTTGTCTTTAACACTGAAGCTTCTGCTATTTCATCACAATGTTTACCAATGCATTCAATGTCTTCTGCTCAATTTATCTTGTCAACATCAGAGTACTTTCTTGAGGTAAGGAGTCAGACATAATTGTGCTATATACTACATAAAAGACTTTTTTCATCTATGAATAGTTGCAGGCTTTATGCATTAAGGATGTTGCCTTTGTACTGCATACTAAGGAAAAGTACTAGAAATGATACTAACTAGCAAATATAGCTGCTTGTTCAAATATTAATATACTCCCCATATAGTCATTATAACTAAAAGGGAAAAATTGCTTTTGAGCATTTCATATTCATCAATAGTTCATGAAAATACTTAACAAGTTATGACACATCTAATAAAGATGAAAGGGATGAAAATCCTCGTGAATTTTTAATATGGATAATAAAGGGCATTAATACAGCTTAATTATATTGATAAATAATTAAAATTACTTTTTAAACTGTTTTATTTTTATTTGAAATAACTTTATGTGGTACTCTTGGAGGAATTATATGCATGGCATCATACTACCAACCACTCTACAACAGGAAGTAAAAGTTGTTCTACTGAATATCTGAGTATATATGGTCATTTAAAACATTCTTAGGACATTTTAGCCAAGTTGCTGTATCTTTTAAAAATATCTTTTTAAATACAGAGTTTAGGTAAGTATTAAATAAAAATGAAAAAATCTCAAAGATCTGTCCTCAGATGGGATGGCTGATTGGTCTGCCACTCTGAAGGCAAATCAATTTCTGCACACATTATCATACAAAGGAATGATGTGGCTGGCTTTGCAGGGGAGACATTTGGGTTTCAGTCAGCTCAGGTACAGCTAAGTTAAAGTAAAGGTAGCTATTTGTTTTAAAACTAGGAGCGTAAACCGAAGTTCAATACTAAGTCCCCAGCTTTATTCCAGTGAAATATTGTAACTCAATTCCCTCAGCAAAATAAGCTGATATTGCATAGGAGCTTTAACTACTTAGCAATTCAGGGTTGACACACTTTTAGCAAGATCCATACCAAGTACCCAGGTTGAAATTTGTCTTTTGCATCTTTGCTGCATTTTCACAGCAGAGTGCATCTGTGTACCTCAGTTTCTCTCTTTCCTCATCTCTGTCTTCATTCCCTGGCTGAAGCCTGCTGACACTCATCTAGAATCATAGAATTATAGAATATCTCAAGCTCTAAGGGAGCCATGAGAATCTTGAATCCAACTCTCTTATTCTCACAGAACTGCCTAAAACTAAACCATATGACTAAGAGTCCAGACACGCTTTGAACTCTGGCAGGTTTGGTGCCATGACGTCCTTGAGGAGCCCATTCCAGTGACCAACCACCCTCTCAGTGAAGAACCTTTTTCCTAATGTCCAGTCTGAACTTTCTCAACACAGCTTCATTCCATTCATTTCTTTGTGTCCTATCACTGGTCACCAGAGATCAGCAGTTCCCAAACCACTGTCTTTCTTTAGAAGCGATGAGGGCACCCCTCAGCCTTCTCCAAGCTGTACAAACCAAATGACCTCAGCCTTTCTTTGCAAGTCTTGACCCCGAGTCCTTTCACCATCATCTCACTCTCCCCTGGCCACACTCTAAGAGCTTTATATCTTTCTTGTATTTTGGCACCCAAAACTGCATGCAGGACTCAAGGTGAGGCCACACCAGGGCAGAGTAAAGTGGGACAATCTCTTCCCTCGACCTCCTCCAGCTGGTGATGCTGTGGCTGGCACACCCCAGGATGTGACTGGCCCTTTTGGGTGCCAGGGCACACTGTTGTCTCATACTTAACTTACCATCCACCTAAGCCTCCAGATCTCTTTTCACAGGACCACTCTCCAGACTCCTGTCTCCCAATTTGGTTACATAACCTGTTCAGCTTGCTGTAGTAACTGATTTCTTCTTACCGACTACCTGAGTTTATCACATTCTGGTGCTGAGAGGAAAACAGTTATCACAGCCACCTGAATCAGCCAGTGCAGCAAACTTCTGCAGGGAAATATATATTTTGTTCTTTTAGAAAAACACAGATGTATTACTTGAGGCACTGCCACCTGAGGACAGATGCCTCCAAAGGTCCAAAGGAATTTTGTGTCCAAAACCCAAGCGAGTCTGATTTCTGCCTTCTACATCTGAGAAGTTTCTTGAGAATCTATCAGGGGTGGTTCTTAACAGCTCTAGAGACCTTTAGTCCTTCTCTTCAAAGTACTCTTCTGGTCTCAACAGCAGTCAGACCAAAGACTCAAGTTAATAGTTGTTTCCATGCATAAAGGAATTGCAAGTGTTCACTGCCAGGTGACTGTATTGAACTATCCACATCCTCTTGTTTGAAAGATGCCTACAGAGAAATACTTAAACTCCAACACAGAAAACATTATGCCAATGAGCAAGCCAACATCTATACTAATGAAACATTAAAATCCCTGCCTGTTTACCACAACCTCCACATAGTTAACTTTTGAAATATTTATAAATTGCATAATACTTTGTAGAGCAACAAACAAACAAAAATGACACAAGAATTTAAACATTCCATGTCCAAAGAGTGGAAGCTGATAGAAATTCTAAGCTTTTGGTAGGAGCCAGAATGCATATTTGCAACAGCTCAGCAAAACCTGCTTTCCAGAGATAGTGTGTGACTGGTGCAGTTCTTGCCCCCCAAGGAAACACCACCTCCATGGCCTCTCAGAAGAGCAAAATTAAAATATTTTTTTCCCTCTTTCAGCTTACAGCTGAGGGTAATTGAATGGGTCATAAATATGAGAGAGAAGGAGAATCTCTCACTGGCCAATGATCTTACAAGTCCTGGAAAAAGTAAAGGGGAAAAAACCCAAATCACAACAAAATTACGGAGAGAATAACAGCTTCATAGATATCTATAAACTACTTTCTCTTTTGTAAATATTCAAGGGAATTATTTAGTCATGTATTAGAATAAAATAAGCCACTACAGCTGAGATGAAAGACTTAGGAGTAAGGTTTAGTGATTTTATTTCATAGAAGATTTATAAGTTTAAAAAAATGCTTGCATTTAAAATAAGAGGAAAATCATACAAAAAAACCTGTCCCTAGGAATCATACATGAAGACGAGGAGAGGAGCAAAAAAACCCTTAGCTTTTAGAAAACTGAAATCTTTCATCCAGAAATACTCGTATTTGAAAAGAAGAAAGGTGACAGACTGTGTCCACTTCATTAGAAGTGGATCATGCCATTTCAGATTCCCTGCTGTCTCTCTTTGCAGTAGATGAGTTCCAGAGGTCCCTTCCAACCTCAGTTACCTTTGAAAGGATGTGTCCCCTTGCACAGGGTCACCACTTGCCAGCCACAGGGAGACCAAGGTGCCCCATGGGCCAGACCACCTGTGGAATTGGCTCTGAGAACATTGCTCAGAAACCCTTCATAAAGCAAGGTGCGTGTCCATGGTGTAGTTCATCAGCATCTGGCTTGTACCATGTTTGGGCTGAGAGAGAGCCCAGGACTGCCTATAAAATCTTGTGCCAAAGTATTTTAATTTTTATGTTGCTAATGCTTTATCTTAACATGACATGCAGTATTTAAATTAAAAATTAATTTTCTCTGTTGGTTATTTCCTCAAAATGTAACTACATAGTCATCTAAAAAGGGAATCTGCATCTAAGGTATGTTTGAGGTTTGCTCATGTACTTGCACACCTTTGAAAGAATTCAGCTAGATGACAGTAATATTACTGCTTATGGGAGAAGTCTAAAATGACAAGAGTATATGAAGGGATACTACCAAAGCAATAAAAGAAACCAATGTCAATAAAAGTTATATAAATGCAGGGCTGAAATTCAATTTTGGATCTTAGATAATAATATTCAGCATTACCACACCTTAAAGAAAAATATATTTCTCAGTGCACTAAAATTGAATCCTGTTCTTTAACAAAAAATAGTTGATCCTATAAGCAGCTACATAGAATAGTATTAAAATACATCTGTTGACATAGTAACCTCTGGAATCTCTCCTATCTGCTTCTGTTTTTTTATGGGGTTTCGAGCCTGTCTGTAAGAAGTGCGTATCAGACTATAGATAAAACAAAGAATTGCATGAGTTGTTCTCAATTGTTTAGTGCTTTACAAGGGTCTAGATTTGAAAGACTTTGAATTTCTTTACTTGCTGGATTTGGGGATGAAGTATGGATACCTAAAGCTCTGAGAAATAGATGTCTTTACAAAGTATAGTCACACAGGGGACAGTTAGGACATGTCTGTGGAGTATTCAGAGATTCTGGTGATTAGATGCATCTGAGCTAAAATACATACTTCTGAAAACAATAAGCAACTATGTGTTTTATGTACATCTGAAACATCTAATAATAAACACCCACTGGAAAATACAAAAACTTTGCTGTTCTCTCTCAAAATTACTAGAGTTATGCTAACATTGCATATATGACCCAGGGTCAGATCCCCTGGCTTTCACCTGCCAAGTCAGCTGTTGAGGCCAATTTATGTCCATAGCTTCCTTCCCAGCTTGGTCTTGCTGTTCAAGCAGTGCAATTTAGGGCCAATTCCTCTCAGCAAATGGTTGCTATTAAGGTGCAATGATTGGGTTCAGTTGTTCACAATGGTTTTGCAAAGTGCAGGCATGGCTGTTGTGAGAAGGGAGCTTTGTTTTTCTAAAGAAAAAGAGGAGTTCAAGGTGAAGGTTCAGCTGTTTAACTTAACAACTGGCTGCTGCTTGGTCAGATGTGAACTTAAGGAGGGATCAACACTACTAATTGTATTCAGTATTCCTGTCGCTTCATGGTAGTAGGCTAAAATTTTACTTCATTGTGGTCTTAATGCAGTCTACAGGTTTATTTTACCCATTTAAATAATATTTGTGGAATAGCATCGTATTTGGTTTTGAACTCTGGTTTACTTTTTATGTAACAAATTTTTCATGCAGTTTGACATCCTGGGATCTGAGGGATTTGCCAGCCTTTCTTTAAGTCAAATACTTTAAAGAAAAGTGAGAATAGTCCAGTGAAGTACCACTTAAACTCAGGGGCTAATATATTGGAATTAAATAAATTGGTAAACTCCAACTGAGCCACTTATGTTACCTGTAAGGGTAAGACATGCCGAAGAAAACAAACTTAGGCTTTAATATCTGACCTAAACAGTCTAAAATATACTTCCTTAAAGAGAAGTAAAATTGAAACCTTCACATCATGAGAAAAAAAATTTAATATTTTGAGTATGCAATTGCAGGAAGGGTCTTGTTGAATGTGAAGGTCTTGATATAGTGCCTTATGCAATGCAGTGAATAATATCTCAATTACACTTCCTAAGAGAAATTTTGTAGAACTCTGCTGTGGATTCTGGTTAAAATAAAACATTGCATCAGTGGCTGACATACTTTGTCAAAACTCTAACTGGAGCATATGGTTATAATTCAAAGCCTTTGTGATATTGTTTTATATGTCTAGGATTATGTGACTTGCTCTTTCACATCTTCTCTATTTCTTCATTAAATGTAGGCAAGAAAAAGTTTAAAACTACCTTTCGGACAATTTGTGCCAAAAGATTTCAACTTAAACTACGAGAGGAGACATGAAGGATAGTTGCTGAGCAGTTAGACTCATCAGGACAGCATCTTAGTTTATATAGAGAAGATAAAAAGCACATGAGATTTGGAAGTGAGAAAAGTTATAGGATTTAGGAAGAAAATTGGAGGAAAATTCTGAGGAAAAAAAAATTGAAGACCTGGGATGAGCTCCTACTATCAAGTAGCATTAATTAAAATCATGAACTTTACATAATTCTGACATTTGCAAGCAATTTTTTTTTTCTCAGTGACATCTTAAAACTCTGTTCAAGTCTTTCAAACACCTTCCATGACCAGGAGAAAAATAAGTCTGAATTTTGCACCTTTATGGGATCAGGGAGATTTGGAGTTGTGATTTCAATTCTAAACACTGTCAACATTTTTCCAAATGTGAATTGGATTCATGAGCTTGGCTTATACTTTCCTTGAAGTCTTTAGACTCAGTCTACTGCAGCTGCTTGTCCTAGTTTTTTGTCTGTGTGGTTGGGTATGTTTGTTTTAAATAAGTAACCAAAATCTACAACGGAGGGAGGATATCCTACAGTAAGGTGTCTAAACCTGTAATGGCTTGGCTCTCTTTAGTGCTGTTACTTGCTAATTAAGTCTTGAATATTTCTTTTAGTGAAAATTAAAATTTGAATTTAAGGGTTATTATTTCTTGAACATATTGGTTTCCATTGACATGTTTTCTCCATTATGAGAAAGGCTTAACCTAAGAGAAATACATTTAAATATTCTAGTTTTGTACTTTTACTGAAGATAGAAGATCAAAGGTTGCAGAGAATCCAGGCCTATATTAGATGAAATGGAAAAGATACTGTCAGGATTAATGCAGCAAAATAAACATAATTGCTTACTTCTCTTTCCTCTACCTTTATCTACTTAGGAGTTTTTCTAAGTCATAGAGCCTTAGTCAAAAGTAATATGAGGCTCATTTTTATTATTTAATTTTTCTTTTGAGGAGTCTGTAATCACTTTTCAAATACTACACCTCCCAAATCCTTTTCTGAGACAGGCACACCTTCTCCTCTGTAGTTCTTGACAGACTTGAGCCTTCTTCCTCTCCTCACATATATTATTTATCTGAGTAGTCAGGAAAGCTGAGAAGAATAAATTGGCAGATCTACCATTGCAGACTGCTTGGTGGAAAGGTTAGGGAGCACAGCACCACAAAGAAGGCACCATAACTTTACAGATTGCATTGGACACTTTGAAACATTTTAGCTCTTTATGGGCAAGAGGGGTGTCTTCTGCCAAAGTAACCGGGAATGGATCACAACAACAAATACCTGCAAGACTTGTACACTGCAATAAGTGTACCCAAACAATAGCAATACTTCAGATCACACAAGATTTTCCTTCTTTTAAATAGGAAAAGTCTAGTCAACAAAATGCAAAGGTAGACTGCATATCAAGTAAGATATTTTGTGCATTTCTTTTGTTTTTCCTAAGCAGAATTTTCTCTCTGTCTAGCCACTATGTAGAAAGAGAAAGGCTGTAGCTATTTTGGGAGTTTTGCCTATACCTGTTAACTTGGTGACAATGGGAACATTAAACTTCTGCAAATGTAGGCCAGTAGTAAGCTGCTAGCTCTTGCAGAGAAAAATTAGAGTTTTAGTGTAATCTCTTCCCTGGAATGGTCCTGGAGTGGAAGAGCACCATAACATCTGCTGGAATAGGCACTCCCACATGTCTAAAGAGTTGCTTAGGAAGCATATTCAATCATAGCAGTCCCCAAAAAACTTTCTTGACTTACTGTAACCCTAGGCAACTGCAGGTCCAGCCTACGACCCAGTGTGATAGGCAGCAAGGCAGAAAGCAATGCATGTCTGAGCTGAATTATGTGAAGCTGTAGCAGGTTGGTATGTGCAACTGTGAAGTCCCTGAGTCAAGGCACGGAGTGGTTATTATCTGAAAAGAACATCCGAAAATGTAGAAGTCACTGAAAATATAAAATTCAAATGAAGTTGTAATTGCATAAGTATAAAGCTCTGAATGATTTTTCAAAAAGGAATCAAGGTACACTGTTTGAGCCATAGTTCTTCACAAGTTTTTATGGTCTCTTTCACTGTGTTTTCATTCTTAACTACTGCCAATGTGAGAACAATGCAAAAAATTACGTTTTATGGAGAAGGAAGTTTTGTTTAGCACAGATGAACATTTAAAACCAGAAAGTTAGAAGATATATGAGGAAAGTTCTCCAATGAGTATCTCCATTAAAGAGTTTCTCATCTTTAATGATTGCCTTCTATATTCATAGTCTCCTTCAGAGATTTGCATGTCATTTAATTCAAGATTTTTCTGCTAGACTGTTGTTTGCTGATAATCCTTTACAACTATTCATGTCCCAAGTGTTGTAGTAATATTCTATCAATCTCTATCAACATGAAGGCAGCATTTTTCTCATGTGCTTTACGAGCACATATAAAATGCAAATACACATATAAAATAAAAATACACACAAATACAACATGATTTTATCTCTCTGCTTAAAACAAATGCTAAAAAATTTGTTTTATTTTTAATTATAGTTTTTGTCACTCAGATTCCATGTTTTTCCTTAGTGTCTATTCAAATAGTTTCAAGTAATAAATGAGACAGAACAAAACCCTAGAATATAATTTCTGCTTTGGCAGGTAAACAGAACTGCACAGCATATTTTAGGTAAGGTTTGCTTCTATAGTCTGTATTTCCTTCTGAAGCTGAGCACACAGTAAAACTGGGGAATGGAAATTCAGGTTTTTACACTGTACCACTTTCTCTAGAAAAGCAATTTTCTGGATTACTGAATGCAGGCAACCAAGATGGAGAAAAAATTAAATTATGATGTTTTACTACTGTGTCTAAAGCTATTTGTGAAGGAGCAAACTACAAAGTGAAGCTGGAATTCCAATTCCATTTTCACAACACACAGTTCTTGTTTGCTGATTCAATGAGTCTATAAAGCTTAAATTTAAAGAGTTGTCATTAATTTAAAAGCTGGTCTTGGATTTCTTTGCAAACTACTTGTGTAAAGGATGCAGGATTACACACTATTCTTTTCTACTGATTTTGGATTTTTCCTGCTTGCAATGTCTGTTTTACTCTGCATAGTCAGTTGTTCAGTTGACTTTGTCTGTTACCAGTTTGCTTTTACTTTTGCCTTAAGTTCTGGATGGATGTAGGAGAAATATTCATTAACCAAGGCAAGTAGCTCACTGGATTTAGCAGAGTTGATGTTATGTGCCTATAGCAGAGTAGTCAAGAGAAGGTTCCTGGCCAGGCACAAGAAGTAGGACTTGGTGATTATGTGGATGATTATTATTCAATTTATTGCTAATACAGTATCTAAATATTGCCAGTGCTGTATCTAATTAACAGCTCTATCATCTACTACAATGTACTATAGCATAATCTGGTTGTCATCCCTTCTCTTGAGTCATGAGCTTTAGTGAGACCACCTTGCTTTCTAAACTTCTCAGAGCAGTCTAGGTGTGGCTTGGTCCACTGAGTTTCAGATTTGGTCAAGAGTCTGTCTTGATGTGTTTCTTCTCAGTTACTGCATGCTGGGACATTCATCTTCCCTAGTGTCTCCATCTGACCTGATTTTCCAGGTTACCATTTTAAGCCAGTATAGCAAAAGGTACCTCTGGAGTATGATTTCTCTGCCCTGCGTTATATAGGGCAGAGACTAATGCATATGTAAAGAAACAAAATTTATTTACCTCTGCAAGAGACTGTTTTGTTTGATTGTAAAGGGATTCCAGAAATGTTGCTTAGCCTGTATTTGTTAGTCCATTATTACATTTTGGATGTATAAAACTAGATGAGACAAATCTCACCCTAAGTGCCTAGAAAAGAAATCGAAGCAAACCTGCTCCTTACTTCAGTCCTAGTTACTATGGTGAGTAAATAAAGCCTGTCTATGTGACACTCAGGTGGGATTCAACAGGTGGCAATGCATAACTCTGTGTCTAAATCAGTCACCTTTCTCTTCTTTGGCAGTTACCAGAATTTCACAGAGTTAATGTGCTCTAGGATACAATTTATCTCATCTAAAAGTAATCATCTAATAATACAGGACATATAAATCACAGTTTAAAAGTGAATGCTTGCCTCTGCTGTGTGTAAAATGGGAGTCTGTCATGTGGCAGTGGAGGAGCCTGGCATCAGGATCAGAGCAACAGGCCTGTAAATGCCTGGCTCCCAGAGTGCAGGACACAGCTTTTGGTTACTGACCAAAGCTGCACCAGATGGTCAAGCACTAAATAGCCTAGAAAAGTTATTTATTCTGATGTCTTCTGTTGTCTTCACCCTCATTCATTCATTTAAGCTAAGTTATACTCTCTCATAATTAATTGGACTAAAAGCATGCTCCCAGACCTTTGTAGCTGCTCAGCTGGCAGGAGGCAGCTTGTTAAGTCACTGCAATTCAATTGTGTTTGATCGTACTACTATAACCTGAAGCTTTGGCTTTCCTCTGCTGTGGGTTTAAATCACAAGTAACTTCCCTGAAGACATTGGATTTATTTCACAGAATAAAACCAGCACAAGAAGAGAATCAGGGCCTCAGGCCACCCAGCTTATACAACAATAAAACAGAGAAGGGGAATTTATGGATGACATCAGCAAAGAGGGTCATAAAACCAAACTTACAACTTGAAAGAGCTATACTAAGTATGAAAGAGGGTTGCAGAAGTTGAAGACTGTAATGTAGATAGCGACAGTGTACAAAAACATAGAATGAATTTTTCCTTTGCTAGGAAATAACTTTTGAACAATAAAACCCACATAAGTCTTGAATCATGAGTGCTTTAACTTGATCAGAGGCATAGGGGTATATATCATGCACAATGGAAACACACAGTTTAGACAAATCGTTTAAGTAAATACGAATTTTTTAGATATGTAAAGTGAGTATTTCCTATCACATTGTAGGTATCTGAGGCATGAATATTATTTGATTATTGCATTAAATACATTAAAAAGCAGAAGCAAAACGAACACACCCTGCAGTTCAACATTACAAACCAATTATTCTATTCAGTCAGTGCTTTAAAAACAAACCCATTCCAGAACAGCTGGAAGCCTGCAAGTGACATTTATTACAATTGCAAGCGGTAGTTAACATAATGTAGCAAAAGAAAAGATTGACTCTTTTGGTCTTTTTTTCCACATATTTTATTTCTAGATTTACATTCAGTTTATGAATTTCATGTAATATCTTGCCTATTCTTTTGTGTCCCCTGAAAAGTTCTAATTAGCAATTCTCAGTGGCTTTGGTGCACCTGTCACTAGAATTCCTCCTCATGCATTTTAACATGCCCAGAGCCTGCTCCAGAGTGCTTTTTTACCAGTATTTATATTTTACTTGCTTGTTTGTTTGTTTTGAGTTCAGATACATCCCTGCAAGTGCAGGTTTCCCTGACAAAATGAATTGTGCTAGGTATGTTGGTATAGCAGTGCTCATAACTGATGTAACTTCTAAATGTTATAGAAATAAAGAAGCATTTTAATGTTTTTTATTTAAATCTTTACAAAGGGCCTCTCATGGGTTTTTGCCGTTTAGGGCAGATATCAGGAGAAAGGAAGGTAAACCACACCAAAGAGATACTCTGTGATGACTCATTCCTGAAGAAAAAGAAAATAATCTGGGAGCAGAATGTAAATGCTTGGTTTGAAAGGCTTTAGCCTGTTCTTGTTATCTCAGTGGAGATGAATCATTAGACTGACTAATACCAAAGCAGATCAGTTCAGACTCAATTCCCAAAGCCAGAAATGGCCCACTGAACTGGATTTATTGTGCTAATACAGCAAGACATGGTGCTGACTATGAATGCTCCCGTTAGCAGTGTGGTAGTATGAATGGATATTTCACTTAAATGACCAGTCAGGAACTATAAAGTCAGACCAATAAATGAAAATCACTCCTTGATCAATAGGCCAAAATGCATCATAGTGGCTTGTCAGTCACCTCACATATCTTTAGGCGACAAAAGTAGAATTAGAAAGCCTCATTTACTTAGGCATCCAATGGACCTGAGAAATGGAGAAGGACTGAAGTTACTCTGCTGCACAGAAATGGTTCCAAAGCCAAGTTTGTGGCCAGATTCAGCAATTGTAGAACCAGTCCTGGAAATGCTTTGCCAGGTCTGGGGAAAACTGAGGCAGTGCTACATGCCTTACAAGGCACCTCAGGTTGTATTTACCTGCTGTGTGGGTAAGCTCCAGACCTCATCCATCTCATGGGTTGTTACAGGGCTTTTGACATCAGACAGTCCGAAGGTGCTAGAGTTTGTCTAAGGGAAGGTCTGTGCTGGAACATAAGCAGCTCCAAGGCTGTCTGCATGAGAGGTGTAGGTGCAAGACATCAGGTCTTGGAGGTGTCCAGGACTTCGAGCACTTGAACAGCTGGTTTTGCTGCCCTCTACACATCTCCATAAACTTTTCTATAGTGTAGCTGTATCTCCTGCTCTTAGTGTCTCTTTAAAGGCTTCAGTCCCATCTCAATAACTGCAGAAGTAGTGTGGGGAGACCAGACCTCTGAATGAAATTCTTCAACCTGGTTTCCTCGTGCTGGGCAATAGAAATCTCCACCACCATGCTCATGTGGTTTGAATCCCAGCACCACAGGCCGGTACAGAGCACTGGAATGAAGTCCTCCAATAGTCAAAAATATGAATTTTAGCTGCTGCACACATATGCTAAGTATTTGTGGGATTTTTTAATGCCTCGTATTTGAAAGGAAGGGTATTGAGGGGTTTTCTTCGTTTTCCACAAACTCCTTCCAAACCCTGAAAGAGACATGCCACACTTCTGATTTCAACACAGCAGGAGAGTGGTTTGGGCAGCCCTAAAGTACCATGCAGTAGTACTTTTATTCCTTTCTTTTATTAGATTTCTGCATGCAACTCAGCTCATCAGAGCAAGAATTGATTAGAGTTTATGTTGCAGGAATTTTCAGAGGGAAGGACAGTCAATGACAGCATGTTGGAAGGACCAAGACGAAGATTTTTCTTAGAAATTTTTATACTTAAATAGATTAATACAAGCCTAATGCACTATTAAAAGTTATTCTAAAGTCTCAGTGGATTCTTACTTCTTGTGTTGCCAAACCAAGAGTTTTTAATTCCCTGTTGTAGAATTTTATTTTGCTGATGGATTTGGTCCAATTCTCCTAACAGTGAGGAGAAAGTCAGCCAATAGCCTTGGCTGAACAGTTCTCATGCTGAAAAAAATGTGGAGCTGTTAATATGGCATAAGTGGAGCTGTTAATATGACATACTCTATATTTTAGCATATGATTTTCTGTCATGTAATGCCAACTAATATCATCCAAAGCTCTTCAACACAGAGGAAGTTACAAATGAATTTTCCAAATTTGTATAAATGCAAAATATGGTAGTTTATTGATGAAATAATTCCAATTATGTAACAGTAAGGATAGACTTCTCTACTCTGCTCTTGTGAAACTTCACCTGGAATACTGTGTGCAATTCTGGTGTCCTCAACATAAGAAGGACATATTGGAACATAAGAAGGAACTGTTGGAGAAAGTCCAGAGGAGGCCACGAAGTTGACAAGAGGACTGGAGCATCTGCCTTATGAAGACAGGCTGAGGAAGTTGTGGCTTTTCAGTCTGGAGAAAAGAAGACTGTGTGGAGACCTCATAGCAACTTTTCTGAAGGGGCTATAGGAGAGCCAGAGAGGGACTGTTTGGTAGGAATTGGAATGATCGGAGAAGGGGCGATGGGTTCAAACTGAAGGAGGGGAAGTTTAGGTTAGATATTAGAAAAAATGGTTTTTCCTGTAAAGGTAGTGAGACACTGGAACAGGTTGCCCAGGGATGTGGTGGCTGCCCCGACCCTGTCAGTGTTCAGGGCCAGGCTAGATGAAGACTTGAGCAACCTGATCTGCTCATGGCAGAGAGGGATGTGACTAGATGATCTGTAAGGTCCATTCCAACCTTTAAATTCTATGATTCTGTGATACACCTTCATAATTTGCTTTTGTGGGGTGAAAAGGTCCAGAGTTCTTTTCTAACAGGGTCTAAAGAACAGAGAGTCACTATTTGACTTTCTGACTTTGTTTTCTTCTTATTGTGGCCTGTGCTAGGAAGAGTGAGACACAGTGCAGCTTTTGATAAGCCTTTGAGGGTCAGTCTTTTTATTTTCAAAGACATTAATATTAAAATGAAAAGAACAAAATATTGATTGAACTTTCCCCCATGGTTTTCTAGATGATATTCTTTAAAATTCTTTTTTTTCTCTTAAGCATAATAGTTATGGTTAAGAACTTGTTTCTCCCCTTCTTTCATATACCTGACAGAGCAAATTACAGAAACTGCTACCAGTTCAGATTTTACTTTAGCCTAAGCCTTGTCTGAGATTGTTCATCCAGAGAACAACTTCAACTTGTGTCAGCTTCTGGATCTGTGTATTCTGGGTTTTATTTCAGACGTTTTGGGCTGTAAATCTCTCACATCTCACCGAACCTTATCAAAATTAGCATTGATGTCTGTAGTACTCAGAAAATGAAGGAAAGGTCAATACCATCAATTCAGCTTCAACTGAGGTCATGCCAACCTCCAAGACAGATCCTCATGTAAGATATGATGACTCATCTCCTTGAAGAAATCTGCAGCATGGTTCATTTCATGGTTATTATAGAAAGATGTATTTAGTCATCAAGGTCTGCTGCTGCCAAAGGAAGGAAAAGAAAGACTTGTCTAGCTCTCAACTTTGGGAAAAAAGCTGGTTTATTTCTCCATCGGGCAGGTACCTGTATACCTGTCTGGACAGAAAGCTGGTGGAGTTTATTCATGGGTGGGATAGGTTTTACCAATCAAAACATTATTCATTTTATCAGTATAGTCATGTTCAGAGACAGATAGTGCTATATACAATAAAATCAGGCAGGACTACACAATCCCTCACCAACACAGCCTATAATCTCATCGATAATAATCATCCAGAGAATGCAAAATTTAAAAAGAATAAAAAATATTGATACAACTTCTGCATTAGGCATAATGCCTTCTTTTCCATTGTAGCTCTCTCTCTAAGTGGAAGCTTCTAGGCAAACCTGCTGACCCCAGAAGCTATGACCCAGAGCATACAAAGCCCATCTTCACAGAGAATAACCTGTACAGTAATCCCTTCCACAGAATGACAAGCCTGAAAGCTGTGGGAAGGAAGGAAATGTCTGAAGGAAGTTTCAAATTCTAGGAATCAAAAGACCTGCTCTCAAAAAATGTCACAGTTCTCTGTTTCAGTGTTGCTGTTGGTTACCTGGTGCACCTGTAGTTAAGTAACCTGGTTCAGTATGTCCCTTTATTCCATGTGTCTGTACAGATTCAAAGCAAAATCTTTTCTTTTTGTCTGAATTTTCAGGGCAGACTCAGACACTTAATAGAAAAGACATTTTAATATAACAGTGCAATGTGTAAGAGTACTAAATTCTGGGTGAGTTCTAGTCCATAGTGAATTAATTATACTTAAAACTATAAAGCGAAAACAACTATTTCCTCCCAATAAAATTAAACCTTATTGGAGACAAGGGATAGTAATTGAACATATTTGGATTGTGTTTAAACAACACAACAAGGCATTAGAACCCTGGAAAGTCAGGCAAGGCTTATAGATACTGAAATTGGTGAACGAGCAGCATGTACTGAGGAAACTCTGTTGATCATTTGATAGCAGGTATTGTAACATCACCTAGCTGTCTTTTATTCACAGTCTCAAAAGGCTGCTCCTAAAAGACCTTTTCACTCTCTGGCTTCTGATTATTCTGGAAAGGATAAAGATGAGGCAGCAGGGACAGGGAAGCCAGCCACAACATTGGCAGTAGGATCCCCAAACTGAACCTGATACTCATGACATAGAGATGTGGAAATATGTCTGCTTCTACAGGTGACAAAGAGAGAAACCTGTTTCCTTGTAGCATCTGGTTTGGGGCTTTTCAAAATGGGTAAATATTGCCTAAAATCCATGTTAATCTCCTCATCTATTGCAGTCTAATGCTGTGAAAGCCTGGCAATACTTTGAGTAGGAGTCACCAGATGCAGCTGTCTGACAGTGAGTTGTCTCAGGAGAAGATAATCAGCTTGAAGTACTCATCTGGGTAGGTGGGATGATTCATCCACCCGAGGTGGCAGTCACCCCCTCAGTCCTACCAAAGGAGCCTGAACAGCTAGTTTAGTCTAGAAACTAGAGTCAGTTCGATTAGTCAGCAAAAGAGAGGAGAGAGAATCTAAACCTCTGCACACAGAGTTGCTCCTATCATGTATGGAGCTATCCTCAGTCACAGAGTGCCCTAAGATGACAGATGCCAGTCGGTACCTTTCACTGAAGTATGTGCAAAAGTTTTTCAAAGCAAGAGTGGTTCAAACCTGTGCAAGGGGAGGATTAGACCTGGACATTAGGAAACATTTTTTTTTAACCAAGAGGGTGGCTAAATACAGGAATAGGCTTTCTAAGCGATGGTTGATGCTCAGTTTTGCAGATAATCTCCCCTCAGTAATGAAAAAAAAAGGATATATACATGCTAGGTACTTTTTTTAATCTATCGTCAGCCTTTGACTTACTTCAGTGCTGCCTTACTTCATTGCTCTGGAATTTTCCCTCAGATGTGTCCCACACACTGTTGGGCAATTATCAGCAAAATTAAATGAGCCTTTATCCTACTCTTTCTCCTGCCTGTATGGGCTGCATCATCTGGCAAGATCTCTAGCAAGAAGTTGAGCTCTGCCGTTAATTACAGAGTTGATAAGATGAAATTCTTTTTGTATCATTTGTCTTGGAAGTGCAGGTGTATAAATCAGTTGGTGTAAATGTCCAAGGTTTTTGGACAGTTTTAAATTTCAAACAGACTTTTCTCAAATGGTCCCTGGGTTTGGATACAGATCTGAAGTCAAATCCCCAAAGATCTTCATCTATTTTCGTTGCACTCCTTTTTCTCACCTACTTTCCAGGGGCAAAAAGGGTGTGAGAACATGAAACAAACTGCACAATCAATTCTGTAATTTGTTCTGAAAACTCACATTTGTTTTTAAGCCGGTGTAGAAAATGGACATTTTTTAATGAAATTAAAAATAGCTGAATATAAAAGTGGATATTTTTCATTGTGAAATTGTTTTGACTTGGGTTTTAGGTATTACTGAAATTTTACAGCTTTTATAAATCGGCCAAATGGTGAGAATTGTCAATGGTGAAAATTGCAGATAAAGGGATACATACCCTATTGGCAATACAGGCTGATGTTCTTGCTGTTGGTAGTTATTATTGGTGCTATTGTCTGTTCTTCATCAAGGATCTGTGTGATTTCTTTTCCACATACTTAGAAGTCTGCTGTGTGTGTAGGCAGGTCAGAACAATGTCTTTTATTTTTGATGTTATCATATAGATCACACAATTCACCTGTGCTTCGATATTTGCAGTGCCATCACTCCAAGGTTAAGGTTAAAAAGAGTCAATTTAGAGCAAAGAGAAGCATTATTAATTGCCAGAAAGTATTAATTTCTGTTGGGATTTTGGGCAGAAGCTAGAAGAAAATAAAGTAAGGTATTACAGGTCTCCCTTTATAGAGGATTTTGTCTTTTATGGTTTGAACATCTACATGCACTGCAAAATTTCTGTGAACACTGAAGATGTCTGTGTGGGAAAGGATAAGAATGAGCAGTGGAGTGAAGCTTAAAGAAACCTATTATGTCTTTCTACATTCATTTGTGGAGCTGCAGAGCACTGCTTAGCTTCCACTGAGGTATCCAGGAAAAGATTTTTTATTACAGCTCTAGGTAATTTAATGCAATTCAGGGTGTTTTCTTTTAGAGTGTACACTCTCCTGCACTTGAAATTGTGGGAAAATATTGCCATAGGAATAATCAAATCTTCTTATATGTTAAGAAGCTTTATATGCAACGTAGCTTTGTCATTTTCCTCAGTTTCCTAAAGTAAAATGCAACCTATATGAGCTACCAGATAGAGCTACAGGTAATAGGTCTTTTCAAAGATCAGCTTATTGGTCTTTTGAAAGTTACCAAGGCCATTAAATCTAGGCCTGATATTAGAAAAAGCAAGCTGGGAGTTAAACAGAGATCCTCCCAGTCTGGGATTGTAGTGGAGCTCTTCAATTCTATTATATGCATCACAGACTCTGTGGTGTAGCCCTGCAGAAATCTGTTTCGAAATGAGCCTCAAGGACCATGAAGAGATTGATCATCTATATAAAATAATGTTCTTTTTCTGGTTTATTCTGTTTGTGCAGCCACTGGAAAAACATTTCCTTTCTTGACAAAAGCATTGTTCACCATCTGACAGGTCTTATGAAGCCAAGAGAAATATTTTATTTTGTACTAGTAGATAAAATTCTTATCAAATATTTTGCCATTTTGTTAAGTAATGTTCTGTATGCCTTTTGGCTGCTATTTTTTTGCCTATAAAGGCATAGTAATTGTACTTTTTTCTGCACTTTGGATGCAACCAGATGTGAGGATTTATAAAAACTCTGATTCTTTTCAAGTGTATTAAACAGGGTTTGACCACTTAAGTTTACAAAAAAAATATAAAGAATAATGATTTTTAAAAAGGCTGGAATTTCAAATGGATTGACTTCTGATAATATAAGTCCTTTGAGGCAACCAAAACAAACTCTCTAAGTACAAGGAAAATAGTTCAGTCTCCTCTGTAGCCTGTATCTCCTCATCCTCCTAGTTGTTGCTCTTGTTTCTGTCTGCAATTTCAGAAACATTACCATCACACTAGAAAGAAGATATCCATGTGTTTCGCCAAAAAAAAAGGAGCAAAACCAAATGGAGAAAGTAATTCTCATTATTCTGATACTAATTGGGTAGGACATTTAGACTTACACCTAACTTTTGCCAATTAAAAGCATTGCATTACAGGGCAGGCTCAAGTTTCTTGGAGTCCTAAGTACCTTTCTTATCTGAGCCTCTGAACAGAACACTTTTTTACAACATAATAGTTTTTATAATAGAATTCATGCCTAAGGAAGGCCAGGCCTTCATTTGTGGTTTTCATCTTCTCCATTTCTGTGGGAATCACCACTGGCCATCTGCAGCAGCTAAAGATGCTGGAGAAAGTTGCCAGAGAGTTCCTTAAAAAGCCTGATATGTTAGCAAAATAACTAACAAATTAGTATTGTTTTTCTGATGCAGCTAGTTCTCTTTTCTCCAGTGATATGGTTCCTTTTGATCTTTAGGTGAAACATTTACACATTCACAAACAAGAACTTAGCAGGGTGAATGTCTGCATGGGATAACAGATGTGATATGCACTACACTTTCTCTCATGGTTGATATTATTATCATAAAAGTATTCCCTAACTCTTTAATAATTTGACTTTAAAAATAATCATATTAAGAAGCAAAGCTGTAGTTGACCACAAGTCCAATAAACAAAGTAACTTAATTTTTTGCAATCATAACATTGATGCTGTCGTGAGAAAGGATACCTTGGCTCTAAAAAAATAATTTCTCTTAAGCTTAAGGACCACTAACAAGCTAATTATAAAACCAGCTGAAGGGAAGATGTATGGATGGACTCAGTCAAAAATTATGTCTGGAATTCACAGGTTTTATTCTGAAAGAATGGTGAACTCAGTGGAATCTGCTGGGATTTCAGGCAATGTACATAAACCATTAAAATAAATCCTTAACACTGTTAGCTAGGATTTTAATTATGGGGATTTTTTTCTGTATAGATCAAGTTATTCCTCATGTAGAGATTTTGGTTTAATTATTTAATTGTATCAAACAATCATGCAGTTTTGTAATAAGATGTATTCTAAGGGTTATATACATTTCAATATATAAAGGTAAAGAAAATTTGACCTAGATTCAATAGAGGACATGATGATATTTCGAGCCCAATAGAAAAAAAGGATGTGTTCAGCTGTTTCCTGGGCTGGGGCTTTAGTAGCAGCATAAATGAAGAATAATGGGAGTTGCAAAGGGGAATATTTCTCCACTACCACCAAGTGACTGGGAAAATTAAAGGAGAAAAAAAGTAATCTCAGAGGTTTTTACAACAAACCATAGAAACAACATATAAGATGGATTTGAAAGACTGGTGTTTTAAAGTTTAAAAAAAATCTTATTTCTCTGTTCATTTTCAAGATAATTTTAACATCAAGTGAATGACCTTTTTATGTACTATCAATAATCCCTGAATATTTAAATGATGCATTGTAATCAATATATAGGAATAAGCCGTAAAGCAGAAATATTACCATTGACAAAAACACCCCCATATAGCTGAGCAAAAATGGAGATGAAAATTTACTTTTTAAAAATAACCTCATAGTAAATCTTTTTCCCTCAGTGTGGACTAATGATTGGTACAGAAGGACAAACAAAAAATATATTTTACATATATAGTTATAATATTCATAGTAAAATTAATATCAATATTAAATATACTAAAATATACTGAAAAAAACCTCTTGCTTGGAACCCTTGAGCTGCAATTCAGGAAATCTGCCATATTTATTGATTGATATCGGAGGACTGTGGCAAAAGCTTTAAAGAATAAAATCTTTCCTGAGGAATAGCACGTAATTGTCAATAAACAGAGTTTAATGTCCTTACTTCATCCTGAATGATGCTATCCTTCGAAAGAAATTTGTGTGAGGTGATCTGTTTATCAGGCTAGTCAAGTCTGAACTCTCCATTAACATATGACATAAAAAAGGAACTCATATAAAGTATCAGACATGTTGAAATAAGTGGGTGGTAATGTGCTTTATAATTTTATTAAATGTGCAGAAATAGCAAACCAAAAAGCAGAATTTGACATAACTTTATAGTGTCCCCAAATGAGATATTATTGAAATTCATAACTCTGATTACTTTACAATGTCTAAAACTCCCATTCAAAAGCATGGCATTTGTCCAAAGGCAATTTCCCTAGATTATCAAGGAAAAGCTTTGCCTTTACTAGCACAGCTATATAATGCTTTTTCAGTATGTAGACTGACAAATGAATGAAAAAGAGCACTAAATTTGTTCTGTTTTCCCTAACACAGCATAAAAGTTTGGAGGATTTGTGCTTAAAATGCATGTTTGACCTTGGATTCTTAAGTAGGGGGAAAAACCATGAGTATATATTTAAAAAGTTTTATTTTGGTAGTCTTTCTATTCTTCAGCCTGTCATCCAATAAAGCAGAACATTTATGTCTGATGGTTACTATCAGTTTTAACTACTCTGTCAAGCGTGACTTTTTAAACCTGTCAAGCAGTCATTCCTTTTCCATTGCAAAACATCTAACTGCAAGCTTCCTAGCCTTCCTCCCAAACAAAAGTTTCAGAAAAAAACCACCACTTTATAAAAGCCTTTTAATGAACTTACTTAAGGGGAAATTCTGGAAGATACTGCAATTCACATTCTCCATCAGAAGCTAAGTTAATTGACGTTTCTGCAGTGAGGTCATAGCAACTTCTATAAACAATAGTTAAGTGGGGCACTGTATGAAACAGCTGATATCTTTGCCCATCCCCGGTCAAGAATAATAGTGCTAAGGCATTTTGTTATCAAACTGTCAATATTTGATTAAAATTTGTATTTTTTAGTTGTAGCACAGACATTCTCCATCAGAAGCTAAGTTAATTGACGTTTCTGCAGTGAGGTCATAGCAACTTCTATAAACAATAGTTAAGTGGGGCACTGTATGAAACAGCTGATATCTTTGCCCATCCCCGGTCAAGAATAATAGTGCTAAGGCATTTTGTTATCAAACTGTCAATATTTGATTAAAATTTGTATTTTTTAGTTGTAGCACAGGTTGTGTAATTGTTGTCTTTC